>NC_071112.1:24952500-25252500 GCF_024256425.1 Clarias gariepinus
TTATGTATGTATGTATGTATGTACTGAATGTATGCATGTTTGTATGTACTGTATGTATGTATGTATGTATGTATTGTATGTATGTATGTATGTATGTATGTATGTTTGTATGTACTGTTTGTATGTATGTATGTATGTATGTATGTACTGTATGTATGTATGTATGTATGTATTTATGTATGTATGTACTGTATGTATGTACTGTATGTACTGTATATATGTACTGTATGTATGTATGTACTGTATGTATGTATGCATGTATGTATTTATGTATGTATGTATGTATGTATGTACTGTGTGTATGTATGTATGTATGTACTGTATGTATGTATGTATGTATTTACTGAATGTATGTATTTATGTATGCATGTATGTATGTATGTATGTATGTATGTATGTATGTATGTACTGTGTGTATGTATGTACTATATGTATGTACTATATGTATGTATGTATGTATTTACTGTATGTATGTGTGTACTGTATGTATGTATGTATGTATGTATGTACTGTTTGTATGTATGTATGTATGTATGTATGTATGTATGTATGTATGTATGTACTGTTTGTATGTCTGTATGTATGTATGTATGTATGTATGTCTGTATGTATGTATGTATGTATGTATGTATGTATGTATGCATGTATGTATGTATATATGTACTGTATGTACTGTATGTATGTACTGTATGTATGTATGTTCTGTATTTTTTTAACTGTATGTATGTATGTATTGTATGTACTGTATGTACTGAATGTATGTATGTACTGTATGTATGTGTGTACTGTATGTACTGTATATATGTACTTTATTTATGTATGTATGTACTGTATCTACTGTATGTATGTACAGTATGTATGTACTGTGTGTAAGTATGTATGTACTGTATGTACTGTATGTATGTACTGTATGCATGTACTGTATGTATGTATGTATGTACTGTGTGTATGTATGTGTGTATGTATGTATGCATGTACTGTATGTATGTATGTATGTACTGTGTGTATGTATGTATGTATGTATGTATGTATGTACTGTATGTATGTACTGTATGTATGTACTGTATGTATGTATGTATGTACTGTGTGTATGTATGTATGTACTGTATGTATGTATGTATGTATGTATGTATGTACTGAATGTATGTATGTATGTACTGTATGTATGTACTGTATGTACTGAATGTATGTATGTATGTATGTATGTATGTATGTATGTACTGAATGTATGTATGTATGTATGTATGTATGTATGTACTGTATGTATGTACTGTATGTACTGTATGTATGTACTGTATGTATGTAAGTATGTACTGTATGTATGCATGTATGTACTGTATGTATGTATGTTTGTATGTACTGTATGTATGTATGTATGTACTGTATGTATGTATTGTATGTATGCATGTTTGTATGTACTGTATGTACTGTATGTATGTATTCATGTATGTATGTATGTATTGTATGTATTTATGTATGTATGTATGTATGTACTGAATGTATGCATGTTTGTATGTACTGTATGTATGTATGTATGTATGTATTGTATGTATGTATGTATGTATGTATGTATGTTTGTATGTACTGTTTGTATGTATGTATGTATGTATGTATGTACTGTATGTATGTATGTATGTATGTATGTATGTATGTATGTATGTATGCATGTATGTATTTATGTATGTATGTACTGTATGTATGTACTGTATGTATGTATGTACTGTATGTATGTATGTATGCATGTATGTATTTATGTATGTATGTATGTATGTACTGTGTGTATGTATGTATGTACTGTATGTATGTATTTATGTATGTATGTACTGTATATATGTACTGTATGTATGTATTCATGTATGTATGTATGTATTGTATGTATTTATGTATGTATGTATGTATGTACTGAATGTATGCATGTTTGTATGTACTGTATGTATGTATGTATGTATGTATTGTATGTATGTATGTATGTATGTATGTATGTATGTATGTATGTATGTATGTTTGTATGTACTGTTTGTATGTATGTATGTATGTATGTATGTATGTATGTATGTACTGTATGTATGTATGTATGTATGCATGTATGTACTGTATGTATGTATGTATGCATGTATGTATTTATGTATGTATGTATGTATGTATGTATGTATGTATGTATGCATGTATGTATTTATGTATGTATGTACTGTATATATGTACTGTATGTATGTATGTACTGTATGTATGTATGTATGCATGTATGTATTTATGTATGTATGTATGTATGTACTGTGTGTATGTATGTATGTACTGTATGTATGTATGTATGTATTTACTGAATGTATGTATTTATGTATGCATGTATGTATTTATGTATGTATGTATGTATGTATGTATGTATGTACTGTGTGTATGTATGTACTGTATGTATGTATGTATGTATGTACTGCATGTATTTATGTATGTATGTACTGTATGTATGTATGTATGTATGCATGTATGTACTGTATGTATGTATGTATGTATGTACTGTATGCATGTATGTATGCATGTATGTATGTACTGTATGTATGTATGTATGTACTGTATGTATTCATGTATGTATGTATGTATGTACTGTATGTATGTATGTACTGTATGTATTCATGTATGTATGTATGTATGTACTGTATGTATGTATGTATGTACTGTATGTATGTATGTACTGTCTGTATTCATGTATGTATGTATGTATGTATGTATGTATGTACTGAATGTATGTATGTATGTATGTATGTATGTATGTATGTATGTATTTATGTATGTATGTACTGTATGTATGTATGTATGTATGTATGTATGTATGTATGTATTTATGTACTGTATGCATGTATGTATGTATGTATGTATGTATGTATGTATGTATGTATGTATGTACTGTATGTATTCATGTATGTATGTATGTATGTACTGTATGTATGTATGTACTGTATGTATTCATGTATGTATGTATGTACTGTATGTATGTATGTACTGTCTGTATTCATGTATGTATGTATGTATGTATGTATGTATGTATGTATGTATGTACTGGATGTATGTATGTATGTATGTATGTATGTATGTATGTATGTATGTATTTATGTATGCATGTATGTATGTATGTACTGTATGTATGTATGTATGTATGTACTGTATGTATGTACTGTATGTATGTATGTATGTATGTGTATGTATCCATTATTATTGCATGTAACTACAAACTATATAATTTCTCAGTGTAAGGAGATTTCTAATTCTCCCATGCACACAAACTTTTAGCCACCTTAATCCACCATAATGCAGTACTGAAACCGGCTCTTTACTCTGATCCTAACTTGACTTACAATCACGAGTTCATGTTTTTATAGTGACTTACAAATAATTTGGGGAAATTCTGATGTTATTTACAATTTGTCAAATGTGTAAACTAAAACCAATTATACATTATGGTGCTACAGTATTAAATGTACTACTGTATATCTGAGAATAAAATATTTCTTTCATATATTAAAACAAGTAGTCCATAATCATAAATTCTGAGGGTGCTTTTAAGGCTTTGTCCCATATCCTGGACATTTGGATTTGCAAATTTCCTCCAACTATAGGTAACCTAAGTCATAGAAGACAACAGGAAGAGTGCACGCAATAACCCTATGTTACTATAATAAATACCCAGTTGGAAATTTGAGGGCCAGTTTTCTGTACTTAACTGAGGTTAACAGGGCCTAAAGAGGATTTTCCGGGATTCTCTTCTGACAGCATAATTAGGTGCAAGATCAGGCTTAATCAGTTCCTGGAACCAGACCCATGAGTTTAAAAGATTTATAATCCTGAAATAACAGATTATATTATCTGCCCCTCATTCTGAGATAATGATGAAATGCAGTTTGATTGTTTGCGTATCTTTGTGTTAGTACCCTGGACCACTGTCAAAAAAACAAAACAAAAAACGTCTTATAAATGTGTACAGGTTCAAATATGCAGGAGTGAATTTCAGTACTGTGCAAAAGTCTTGAGCAACTACTCAATTTTTCATACGACTGTAATTAAAATTACTTCATGTATGAATTTAAAGATGGGAACCAATATTTTACAGTGCCTAAAAATAAAGTGTAAAAATTGGTTGTTCATATAACAACCTCAGCAGCAACCTCATTTTCCCTCTTGTCTGTTCCAACCACTCAGGATTCAGCACCACTAGTATATAACCACATAAATTTCCCCTGGACATTGGATTGCATACCATTTCCCCATAACCTGTTGGTGGGTGTAAATAATGAGTGAATGTCTACGCATGGTGGCCTGTGATGAAACTGGCATCCCATCCAGAGTGTATCCCATACTTGCACACAGTGTTCCTGGGCTAGGTTCCACATCCCACTCCACCTAGACTATTACTTAAATTAATGAATAAATGAACTCATAAAAAGAGGTATTAATGCAATCCTAAACATATAATTTATATCTTTTCTTGAATTGTGTAAGTTGTTGCTAATTTTTGTTGTGTATGAGAAGATTTGGGTTGCCGTGTTCTACACCTCTCCTGTATTTTATTCTCCTACAGCTGGTTCAACCATCATGTTTAGCTTCAGATACTTTCTTTTTAACAATATTTCATTTGTATTTCTAATATTGTATCTCAAAAAAAAGTTTCAAATTTATTTTTAATAAAAAAAATTTTTAATTCATTAATTACTGTAAGAAATAACAGGGCTCCATGTGTGAGCACAGCCTTAGATTGTTTAATTATTCATCCTTAGTATTTATGTACTGTACTGTATAAACAGAACATATTTATGTTTATCTAGTTTATCTTAGCTTTAGTGCACTTTTAGCTGGAAGCATCAGTTAGCCTACCATGTATGTCTCTGGCCTGTGGAGGGGAACTGAATTACACAAAGGAAACCTAGAGGACATAGAAAGATCACATGTTTTTTTTTTTTTTTGTTTTTTTTTGTGTGTGTTCATTTTTTCTTTGGGAGGGGTATTATGATTTTAAATGTCTCAGTATTATTGAAATAGAAAGAAAACAAGGGATAGTAAAATGACTCTTTCTAATCTAACAATAGGAAAAACAGGAAGAAATATATTTCTTAGTGTACTGCTCTCATCCATGAAAAAAAACAAAACAAAAACTTAACCTAACTATTACTGTATGTGCACACTAGGCTTAGACAAGAGGCTTTTACATCATTTTAGTTTTTTTTATACACAATTCAACACTGCAGAGGCACAGCCACTTATCTTTTACTGGCCCTACTGGTATAAATAAACAGTTTCTGTCTAAAACAGTGCTGCTCCAAAACATCTTCATAACTCAGGAGAGCTTTTAGGCTTGGGGTTGGATAAAATCCTAGAGCAGAATCCAAAGACAATATTGAGAAACAGGCAGAGGGTCAAACACAGGTAATCCACAAATTAATCAAGGCCAAAGGAAAAGCAAAGAACCAAGACAGAGATAAAAACTAGAAAAGGCAATCATGAGACAATGGCTCAGAGATTACACAACAGGAAATATTGGTAAGCCTTTTCAACATGACTGTGAATGTGATAGTATGTATAAAGTATATAAAGAGGAAGTAATTAGAGACAGGAAGTGAAAACATGGCAGATGGTACCCAGGAGTTGGAGCCACCTGCTGGAGCCATGATACAGTTTAGGCTAATATAACCAATTGGTATCTCCAAATGTCGAACCACCCCTGCAACCTCCTGGGTCTAGGAGCAGGTTGGTCTGGATGTTCTTGGTTAAAGTCATTAGTGAGCAAGCTGTCCAAGCGGTCTTTCCTCTGGACTATACCCCTCACAGTTCACAAGAGAACATCTATTAGCCCTGTCCTCTGGAGGCACAGATTTGTCTGGTAAGATGGGTCTCCCTTCATCATCCGTGGACGTGGTAGCTGAGCTCTAGTGACCTGGGTTTAAGAAGAAGTTTTGAGTAATAAATAATAGATTGTGTTGAAATTCTGTAGTTGAATGGTAATTCTGAGCAACATGTTACTGAGCTAACATGTCTAATGTCTTTGGAATAAAATATGGACTTAATGACAGAGGTTTAAGCTAGAGATCCCAAGTAAAATGCTATACCCTTTTCTTGGGATAAAGATTTTAAGTAAATGAAAATCTGCAATGTCTGTCAACTTGGGTCTTCTCTCTGAAGATGGGTCTTTGCAGTTGAATGTGTGGCACTTTGTAAGGTTGTTTGCTCCATGTAATTTACCTGCTCCTGTGGGTGATAATTAATAGTGTAATTTGTGGCAGATTTGTCTCAGACAGGTGATATGACATAGACTTTGCTAATGTAGATTAGAGAGTATATATTTTCTGAATATTCCAATGAATATGACCTCAGCTTTTTTATGGCTGTTTCTATGGCAAAGGGAATTTTGGAGAATGACTAGGATGACTAACAATGGGTTCACCACCCCCCAACTAGGTTAAGGTAGTGACTACTGCATGTAATATTTGTAGAACGTCTGCAGCTTCTTGGTGCTCTTAAGTTGTTTTCACTTTTACCAACATGTACGAATGGTCCAGTTTCAATGAGAGATTCAGTCAATAGGCTGTACTGAAGTTCAATGATTAAATGATTTTCTGAGGATGAAAAATAGCCATAATGTCCATTTGTGGTGATAAAACCAAGTTTTCAATTTGACTCATTTTCTAATATAGATCAGAATACAGTCTAAGCACAATACAGGACACAGATTTAAACAGACAAGAAGTCAGTGTGTGCTGGAAAATATTCTGAATGTGAGACTGGGGTTGTACTTTTGTAACTTTCAAGGGTTGGTTCACTTAAATGACTTGCCCTCCCTTAAAAAAGATATGCAAACATTTGTGTTGTCAATGTCCAACTTTCATAATTTTTTCATGGTCAAGAAGGTTTGGATTGGAGTAGGGTATGTACTTAGATGGAATGCTTGTTATCCAAGTTTTTATCAGGATGTTCATGCAAGTAGCAAGTTGAATAAATTGACTTAAGGGCAACCGATCTTCATGGCATGCTAATTCAGATTGTTTTGCTTGCTTAAGTTCTCTGCAGAAACCAGTTTTTAATGCAGATTAATTCCGTCTGCTTTCCGCAACTAGTGTATGAAATATATAATGCAAAGGCAGCAGCAAACTGTTTGCCTGGTTTGAAAATTAGTGGCCTTCAACCCTCATATTGTATAAAAAGTAGGTTGTAAAAAAATTTAAAGACCTCATTTCCATCACTTGTTTAGTGAGATTGGAGACTAACTTAGCTTTGCCAATGACCCTGGGGTAAACAGCTGGAGAACTAGCAAAAGATATAGTGTTGTAGTAAAACACTTGGATTTTCCCAGAGAACCATCGTGCTTATCTTAGTGAACTGGGTATGGTCTGGACAGATTCACCTCCAGATTCATCTTTGGATGAGGCTGCTGTCTCATAGGATATGTGAACTTAATTTACTTCAGTAAGTTTGATAATGTAAATGAGCTCTTTGACAGTGGAGGAAATGTTCCAATGGGCCCGAGAGCCTTACAGGTAACCTTACAGTGTAGTGGCTGCATGATGATCAGGAGTGCACATTGGAGCCATGTTGGCAGCTGAGATCTTCTGTAACTCCAGAGACTCAGAAGAGATTTCATACTATATACACTGCCCGTCCAAAAAGTCACTATTCCAGAGACCAGAATTACCTCATACCAGAGTAATGGATGTATCAGGGTAAGAAGAGAGGCAGATAAAAAGAGGAACTTACTATGCCTAGTGCCTTCTGTACAAGCCTGGGGGGCAGTGTTATGATCTGAATTTGCTTCTGTTGGTCAGGTTTAGGTGTGCTAAAAAAAAATGAGGTCAGCTGACTACCTGGACACATTGCTTCCATCAATGGATTTTTATCTTCTTCCCTTATGGTACAGTACAGGCATATTTTATGATGACAATGCCTGGATTCATTTGGCTCAAATTGTGAAAGAGTGGTTCAGGGAGCATGAAACTTTACACATGGATTGACCACAACAGAGTCCAGAACGTAATCCAAACCTATTGAGAATCTGGGATGTACTGGAAAAGCCTTTACACGGCAGTCTGACAATACAAAATCTTGGAGAAAAATTAATGCAACTATGAACTGAAATAAGTCCAGAAAGTCCTTTTTTTTTTTTGCCCAGGCAGTGTACAGTATATCACTTGTTGACTACACAATCTTAGAATCTCTTTTGTATTTGTCCACATGTTAATAAACATAAAACACTAAACCATTTCTGTATGCCCACACTAATACTGTACCTGGGTTTGATTTCACTTGAAATAGTTTATATAGAACAGACTACTATTAATGAACTTAATACCAAGCTATACAGTAACATGACAGTTCTATTGGACTTCACTGATTCAATTTTATTCTCTTTGCAAATGCAGGCTATTCAAGCTTTTTGTCTTTTACATTCAAAAATATTATTGTTACAATTTTGACCCCTACCGCAGCCAGTGTAACATACTTTTGTGGTTTCTCATACTGTCACTTTCTCTATATAATAACCATTTTTTATGTCCAAAGGAGAATTTTCACTTATGTGATAATAGCAGCTTAGCTAAAACCACTCCTGCAATTCGAAATTGCTAATAATAGACATCATTGTCATTGGCAGTCACATGACAAGTAGACATACTGTACAAGTCAAGCAGCCTAGTATGGTGAGAAACATTTAGTTAAATAGAATGGTGCCAATTAAGTTAGTGATTAAACACTACATACAAAATGGCCACTAGAATAATTGGACTAAACAATGAACTATTATTTTATTAATCCATCTACCCATCTAGGAACCTCTGTAGTCAAGCTGGGGAACGTGGAGTCCAATATTGACTACCATTGTATTTATTCCCATATTACAACCATTGTAGGACCTCCGGTCAGCATTCACACACACATTCACACACTATGGGCAATTTGGAAACGGCAATTAGCCTAATCTGCATGTCTTTGGACATGTGTGACAAAACTAGAGTACCCGGAGGAAACCCACCAGGCATGGGGAGAACATGCAACCTCTATGCACACAGACCCTTAGGCGGGAATCGAACCCAGACCCTGAAGGTGCTAACCACTAAGCCACCGTGCCGCTTATTTTATTAATCCTACATATTAAATTCAATTTCATCTTTAATTATTACAATTTGTGATAATGTAGTAATTTTATCTAATGCAACTGGCAAAGTACATGCCTTTAAGAACTAAGCCTAAGAAGTAAGATAAGCCTATTGTTTTGTAGTTTGTGGTTTAGGCGCTTTAGTGAAAATTGATGGCATCATTAATTCTGCTAAGTACCAGAATATTTTACCTCAATACTGGTTGCAAAATAATGACCACAAACATACTGCCAAGTTACACATGAGTACACAAAGGGAACACAAAATCTGTGGTTTGAAACGACCAACTCAGTCATTGTTGTATTTGTGCTCCTGTGGTCTGAGTCTGATAGAACAGCCAATGTGTGCAAGCTTAAGAATATAAAGCAGCCTGAATTGCTTTTTATGGTAAATATAATAAATGGCTTAAGAATACTCATTCATACAATGTTTATGGAGAGTTTACAGTTACAATGGGTGAAGGAAAAAAAAAGCAATGTCTGTACCAGTCTTGCTTTAAATGTTAACATGGCTTTGAAGTGTTTCCTCAAAATTTTTCTAGTTCTTTAAGAATACTGCACTATGCTCGAATCTGATGTGGTGTGATAAAAAGCGAGAGAGAGAGAGAGAGAGAGAGAGAGAGGGAGAGAGGTTGGGGATGGAGGGAGAGAAAGAGACGGAGACCGGACCTAAGGCAGACATATTGTCCGTGTATCCTGAAATGACCCTGTTGGGTTTATGTTATTGTTTAAACCCATCCCAGCCCTTGGATCATATTTCTGTTCTGCTTGTGCCAAGACAAACAATCCCTCTTACCTCTCACTCTCTGCTCCATTTTCTCCCTCTCTCTCTTACTCTTTCCTCTGCTTGATTTCAATAAGGCTGTTTATGTAGACCAATTTAGCAATTATAGAAGCTCATAACACTAAGATAATAATGCTGAACACTGGGATCTGTAAACACTCAAACGGGAAATGAGGGCAAATGGACATCCCTCCATTTTGCCTGCCCTATACTTTTCAAGTCACCCAAAACGGAAACCTTACAAATGAATTGCCACACTCCCTTTTACCACCCTCCTCCCTTCTCATGTCCTTCTATTTGTTCAGTGTGGAAGCACAGCTCTGTTTTCTTTGGGCTCGGACTGTACTATTGAAAGAAAAAAAAAATCATTCAATGGGCTTTCATGCAATTTTAAAACAATACATTTAGAGTGCTTTCGCGTCTGACTTGCCTTGACAGACTAATACAGTGCGATTAGCGAAGTGGGAGACAAGCCAGAAAAACAATCCACTTTCTCTCCCTGAATGGACCACTGTTTCATTTTCTTGTCACTTAAACAAGATAAAATGATACCTTTTCAGAAGGTGCAATAATAGGGGAATTGTATGAGAAACACTAAGCTAACATTTTCTGCTGCTGTCAGTTACAGATTTTAACAGCTTAAAACAAAGCAAACAACATTAAACATTATCACCTTGTATGCAAAATATTTTCCTCCAGAAATAGCCATTAATTCTCTACTGATTAAGCATGGCATAAACTATAATAAGGTATGTTTTATTTTATATAGACAAATGATAAATAGTGAAGCAATGTGATTATGGTGGCACAATGGCGTAGTGGTTAGCACTGTTGCCTTGTACCTCCAGGGTTCGGGATTGATTCCCACCATGGGTCTGTGTGCATGGACTTTGCATGTTCTCCTTGTGCTTGGTGGGTTTTCTCCGGGTACTCCAGTTTCCTCCCACAGTACAAAGACATGCTGCTTATACTAATTGGCTTTCCCAAATTGCCTGTAGTGTACAAAGGTGTGTAAATGTTGACTGGAGGTCCAACCATGGTCATACAAAAAAACGAATTGTGAATAAATACAATAGTAATCACCATTGGCCTCCACGGTCCCTAGTTGGACTACAGAGGTTCCAAGATCGAAGGATGGAATATGATATTGCTGATGTGACATATACAAAATATATATCCAATAATAGCGCATTCCAGAAGTGTTTTACTTACTAACTCATTGTGTCTACAGCTTTATCCTGTGTACCTATCCTGTGAGCCTATCCCAGCAGACTTAGGGCATGATGCGGGCTACAGCCTGGTCAGGGTGCCAATCCATGCACACACGTACACACATTAACAGATACACAGGCAATTTGGGCATGCCTAAATTGAATGTTTGCGAACTGTATGAGGAAACCTTAGTATGTGGAGAAAACCCACCAAGCGTGGGGACAACATGCAAACTCCATGCCGAGGTATGAAGTGAACCTGAACCATGAAGGTTTAAGGCAACAGTGGTAAGCCAATGATCCACCCAGAAGTGTTTTTTCTCTTATATTATAGCTTTTTACTAATGTTTATGAATGTATCTCCCTAATGCAAGTGACCCTGGCTCTTTCTGCCCTCCAGACCTGCCTTTCCCATCCTGATGCCTCAACCTTTGCTTTCAGCTTCCTTCAACTCTGAATCACTCTCTGCTGTTGAGGATGGATAGAGGATACAAACACTCTCTGCTGACTGCATGGATACAGGCTTAGAAATATACTAGTAATGGTTATAATTATATAAATCATTATAAAAAAGTATATAATAAGTATCATAAAAGAAGTCTGAAACTCATCAACATCACCAAAAGCTGAGTTTGGTTTGTCCCTTGTGCTGCCTTTCCAGGTTTTTACCGCATTTGCCTAAAATTTCTGTTTGTCTGTGAGTCTTTAGTTTTGTCTTTAATAAACAAAAGGCATGCCTGATTTAATTGAGGTCAGGTGAATAAAAAAAAATTGTATTTACCTTGGGTTTTGTGGTATGTTAGGAGTCATTATCCATCTGTACTACAAAGTGCTGTCCAATCAGTTTTGCAGCATTTGATTTAGTTCAAGCAGAAAGTATGGGTCTATAAACTTCAGAATTATTTATGCTACTTCTCTGGGGTGGTATCAAAAAGTTTCAAGATTATCTCTATTGTTTGTCATATGTCCCCCATCAGGTGCATTAAAACCTGGTAGTAGAATATGATATTTGACAAATTCTCTATGCACAGTGCCGCTAATGTCGAGAAAGACGATCAGTATGCACTTGATTGAGCTGCAGACCTATCTCACCTTTTTCAGCCATGGAAATTATGAATGTCAGTTTTGGTCCTGGAGATTCCCCTGTGAAGACGGATGCTTTGTCTTACGTTCATACATAAGTTCTTGGCAGACTTCGATGCAATGTGCCTTCTGCTCCTGAATCAGCAACCTGGGGACGAACTGGGCACCAAAACGGCACACGTTTCAATCACATATGAGGATTGACTTGATACATACATATGACACACCAACATTGGCAGCAGTGTTGTGGATTGTTGTCCGACGATCATTATGCACAAGTTGTTGAACATTTTAACATCTACGGGAGATGAGCTTGTTGAAGGTCTTCCAGTGATGTTCTTCCACTTGAAGTGTGCATACCATTTAAAACACCTTAAATGACTTATTGCAGCATCTCCGTGAACTTTCCAAATCATGTCAAACATCTTTGTGGCAGATGCAGAATGTCATGTTCGCACTTGATGAAATAGCAGACAGGGTAATGCACGTGGTCAGAATAGCACCAGTGGCACAGTAGACAGGATGATGTACACAGGATGATGTCCTTTGGCAAACTGACCTATGAAGGTACGTAGGTGCTTCCTGTGACTGTGCGTGCAGCCTTGTGCTGCCTTCTGTTGGCCTGTTATAAAGCTAGTCTCAAAACTTTTTAATACCACTTTGTATCAGCAGTCATATCATCATAAGATTCCAGTGACCCAATTCCATTGGCAGCCATACATGCCCATGCCATAACACTGTCTCTACCCATTTTGAGAGGTAATGTGGTATACTGTACTTTGGAACACAAAGCCTTCCTTTCCTTATCCATATTCTATTCTTCCAGGCAATTTGGTACAAGTTAATCTTGTAACTGTGCAGGATTTTGATGTTTTTTTTAAAGGCAAAAGCTATTATGCCATTTCTGTTCTTTAGCAGTGATTTGCATTTTGGGGTTTATATTTATAAAGGCAGTTCTTGATTTTATACTTTGACAATGATACACATATTCCAGAGTGGTCAGGACCTAACTAGATGTTGTGTAAGGAAGGAGCAAGTTAATTTTTTTTACTGATTATAAATAAAAAGAAAACTTAACATAAACTTTTGTTAGGAGTCAAGCCATTTCAATTTTTGTTTCACTATTTATAGTCATGTACTGTAAGAAAAGCTCCTCTGAAATGTCAAGTAGGGCACAACTTTTTAAAAATAATAATCCTTTTTACAAACAGTGTAAAGCTCTTTAAATGCTTAGTGTGCCTTAAAAATAACATTTGCACACACCTGCTATGTTAAGTCTTCAGTGTCCTAACAAAGAATCATTTTACCCCAGCTTTATATTTACAGAAGCAAGCAATGGGTTCTGCTGTTAAAAAAAAAAGACCTGAAACAGTCCTTCTCGAATTACAACCTGACACTTAAGAGATTGAAAAGAACAAACATTGCTAAAATTTCCAAGGTTGCTGAAATGCCAGTCTTATATTATAACACATCTTACCAGTTTTCTAGATGACAGGTAATGTAATTAAATCAGTCTTCAATCATTTGTCGAAACTTTTAATGCATTGTTGAAATGCCATATTGGTGAATGTGCTGATACAAGGTACTTTAATGTTAAAAATGTTTAAACAGTTAGTTGCAATCTAGGAAAATCCTTTAAATGGGCAAATCTTAACATTGTTTTAATTGATTAGCATCATTATCCACATAATTTTCTGCATTTAACCAAAAACTGCTATCTGAGATTTTACATCTTTCCCCATTATTCAACTACATCCACCCAGTTTTTCTAGACCACTATTATACTGTACCATATGGTGACCAATGGGTAATGGTGACCATTGTATTTATTCACATTTTGACAACTGTGGTAGGATCTCTGGTTAACACTCATACACACATTTACACACTATGGGCAAATGTTGAAAAACAATATTTTAGATCAGATTAGATTTGATTAGATTAGATTAGATTAGATTGGATTCAACTTTATTGTCACTGCAGATGTTGGTACAAGGCAACAAAATACAGTTAGCATCTAACCAGAAGTGCATTTTCACAGTGCAGAATAATTTTCATGTATCAACAGTATACCGTGAAGGAGGTAAATACAATGAGTTCAAATGAGCAAATGATTATAGATGGGTGCAATAAGAAAGGTATTGTATACTGTGATAAAGAATTTGCATATGTAAACATTATACAGAGAAGGAGGTATGTACAATGAGTGCAATGATTTACATGTATGCGATGAGGAAGATATTGTATACCTTGATAAATAATTTGCATATGTAAAGTCTACACATGTGTAACATTGTGCACAGAAAGAGTTATATAAACTGTGCAATGAATGAAGATATCTACAGTAGCATAATAAAAAATAATATGCATATGTAAATAATACACAGGGAGGGGTTATGTACAATGAGTGCAATTATTATAGATGGTTGCCATAAAGGAACATAGTGTATACAGTACCATGGTTATGATATTGCGGTTAAGAAGGTTATATACTATACATGTGTGCAACTTAGGTAGGTAACGTAGGTAATTTTATACCATATACAATATGTGCAACACTTAACAAATTCTTTATTAAAACAATTCATTTTCCTTTTTATATTGCCTTTTCATATTAATAATAATAAAAAGTTTGTATGAGTGCGGCATTAGTGGTTAGCACCTGCTTAGTGGTTAGCATTTTTTGCCTTGCACCTCCAGGGTTCAATTCCTGCCTCTGATCTGTGTACATGGAGTTTGCATGTTCTCCCTGTACTTGGTAGGTTTTTTTCTGGGTAATCCAATTTCCTCCCACAGTCCAAAGACATGCAGGTTAGGATAAGTGGCATTAAAAATATGGCCTGTAGTGTGTAAATGAGCATGTAGGGTTGTGTATGTGTGTGCGCCCTGCAATGGATTGCCCCTCCATCCAGGGTGTACCCCACCTCTGTCTCTTGGCCCTCCGTGGCACTGTGTACAGGATAAAGCAGCATAGACAATGAGGTTGAAAAAACTCCTGAAAGTACATTAAGTATTTACTTAATGCAATTTACTTAATAAAATTTTAATTTTAAGATTTTTTTTGTTTGTAGTTTAATGTTTTAAGCTTTATATGTCCACCCCGTCATAGTAAAAGATTAATGAATCTAAAAAAACTTTTTAGAAATTTAAAATATATGTCATAAACAATACAGAATCACCTTCAACAGTGATTTGCTTCTCTAACTTAAGGTCCACCATGTGCTCAATAAATGCTAACATTAATTTGGCCAACATTCATTTCTAATAAACAAAGTTGAAAATTATGGAGTCTTAAAGACACATTTTAGTGATATTGTGACATTGACATTGACAAGTGATACAACTTATGAAGAAGTCTTATTAATAAACAATGCATTTCAGCCAAGACATATAAGGATAGATGTGGCAATGCCCAGGGCAGCATTTGAGCAGATCACTAAAGTAGATTTACTAAATTAAAAAGAGAATAAACAACTAATTAAAATGCAAACAGACATCAAGAGATAAGAATAGATAAACAAAGCTGCAACAGCATTGTGAAAGAGCAGTCAGATTTGTACAGCGTAATCACATCTGAACCAACACCCAAAAGTCACTCGAAAAATCTTGTGTCTCCAGGACTTTGGTGCAACATCCAAGGCAATAAAGCGTCAAAGGCAGTAGTTTTAGAAACCTTGTGAAAAAGTTTCACAGTGAGACACTTAAACATTTTGCTTCAATACAGTGTTTTAAATGCAAAGAGGACAAGCTTGCAACCATGGTTGGCAATTTTTTAGAATAAAATTCCCACCCTAACCACAGCTCCAAAATCACACAAAATTATCGACTATAAACAACAGTTTCCGGGTATGGGCAAAATGTTGTTTCTTAGAGCTTGCTTACTTAGTCACATTTGATTAAAGATAGAATGCTTGCCAAAAAGATCCACAGGGTAGGCGTATTTAAAAAAAAAAAAAAAAAAAAATCAACCTAAAATGAAAGTAATGTCACCAACACTAATCATTTTTTTTATAACCTATAATTATTTTCACTCATTTCCCATATGTTCAATGAAAGGTTCACAAAGTTACCACAGCCCATCCCAATCATCTAGCACCCATGTTGTTCCCCATCAGGCAGCATGCAGTGCAGAATGAGCAGGCTAAAGTTTCTACCTGCAGGCCACCATAAATAAACTGTAATCCAGTCATTTGTCATTACTCCTTCTAGCACTCTTACATTTGTGTCTCCACTACCTCCCACATACTGGTCACCTTACCGACAGCTCAAGGAAACTTGTAGAATTTTTCTTCACATGTTGCTGTCACTTTGGAACATGTTGCAATACATCTGGGGCACTACATTCACTTACATGCCTCCAAGGATTAAGGCTTACCCCTGTGCAATATACTGAAATATATTTATATCATTAATTATATACATACTGCTCAATCTAATTTAATCAGAAATAAAAATAAATAAATTAATAAATAAATAAAAGGAATAATAACTACTTTGGACTGCTGTTTTTGTTGTTGTCTTTTACTCACTTTTATGTATATAGAGGACTGCTATGACACCTATTATTCACTCCTCTTTCATTTCCTGCAATGTTCCATCATCTCTTAAAACAGCTCCAATAAATCTTAAAAAACCCAGTGCTAACCCTAATAATCTCAACAATTTTCGTTGAATATTAAATCTTGTGGGTGTGAATAAGATAGGAGTTTGGGAGAGTGCTTATGACACGCATGGGAAGACCCTCCCCTTTGGAGATAGCGTAGAATTATTAATTAATGAACTAAAAGAAAACTGAAAACTTAAAATGAACAGAGCTCTGCCATCTGTGTGAAACCGGACGGGCTCTGGAAACTAAAAATAAAAAGAGGATATCCTCTCGGGGCTTATGACCCAATATTTATGAGAGAGTTGTGTCTTTTTTTTTATACTTTTATACCTAACCTGAGAGTGCACGCTTAAAGGACAGCATGCCACTCTCTCTTTCTCTCTCTCCCCGGTGTCTTACGAAGACGGAGGCTGGCCCTTTGCCTATGCTTGCTGCACGCTGTCTTTGTCTTTTTCTTTGTCTTGACCCTGATACCTTATTGGTGCTACCTAATAATCGCACGAAGTGCGGAGGTTTTAGGACCCTTAAATAGACACGCCGCATCCAGGCTAATTGCAACCTTGTGCATATATGACTGTGCCTCTGCCTGATCAGAACTCCGTGGGGTAGCAGCCTGCAGATCTGCCTGTTCTGAACAGTGCAAAGTATTTTTGTGCAGCTATGCCCCTTGTGAGACCAGCGTCATTACAAAACACTTGGTTTTCCTTCAACTAAATAATAAAGCAGAGGGTCTCCTTATAGGGTCACAATCTACTTTGTCTAAATCCAACAGTTTCTCACACTGCATTGTTGGCTTCTTGGTGTCTTGCTTTCCTCAAGGAGAGGGAGAAACTTCTCCAGAGTTATTATCTTTCATGACAAAGTGCCATTATCTTTAATGGCACTCTGTCCTTTGACAGATATTATATTATGTCCCATATTAACAGTGTCTGCACATTGTTACCTTCAGTTGTGTAATATTTCTCATCTCTGCGCACTGCTCACCCCACAAACCGCTGCCACTCTTATACATGCATTGGGTGCCGTTCCACATTGATTACTGTAAATTACTTTTATTTGGTCTACTACTAAACCTCGTCCATAAACTTCAACTCATCAAATTCAAATTCAAATTTTATTTGTCACATACACAGTCATACACAGTACAAAATGTAGTGAAATGTTTACACGACTGCCAGTGACCTTAAAAAGAGAATTAAAGCTTATAATAAGTAATAAATATGAATAAAAAAAATACGATAGAAAATTTTAATAAAAAAATTAAAATAAAATTTAACTAGGAAAGATAGAACTAAAAATAGAAACTGAAAATGGAAATATACTGTACAAATTGAAATACAATGGTGTGCAAATATGCATAGAAAAAGTGACTTTGTGCAATGGTTATTAAAGTGTCTTTGTGCAATGGTCCAGAATGTAAACGTAAACATGTAGTGTAGATGTGATGTGCGTGGAATTGTCCATAGTGTCCATAGATGTATAAAGATTGATTGATTGATTGTGAAAAGATTGTGTTAGTTCTGCATAGTGGAAATGTGGTTGAGAGACCTTATCGCCTGTGGGAAGAAGCTCCTCCTCAGTCTCTCTGTGTTGGCCCTCAGGGAGCGGAATCGCTTCCCAGACCGCAACAGAGTGAACAGTCCATTGTTGGGGAGGCTGAGGTCCTTCACGGCCTTCCTGGCCTTGGTCCAGCACCGCTTGGTGTAGATTGAGTGCAGGTCAGGGAGCTCGGTGCGGATGATGCGCTCAGCTGATCGCACCACCCTCTGTAGAGCTCGTCTGTCCTGCATGGTGCTGTTCCCAAACCAGGTCGTGATGTTTCCCGTCAGGATGCTCTCTATGGTGCAGAAGTAGAAATTCCTGAGCACCTTGGAGGGCAGTCTAAAGTCTCTCAAGCGTCTGAGGTGGTACAGACGCTGCCGGGCCTTTTTTACCACGGTGTTGATGTGACAGGACCATGCCAGTTCCTGCGTGATGTGAACACCGAGGTATCTGAAGCTGTCCACTCTCTCCACTGGGCTCCTGTTGATGATGGGGGTCTGGTAGTTCCTCACCTGCTTTGTACTGAAGTCCATTATCAGCTCCTTTGTCTTGCTGACGTTCAGGAGGAGATTGTTTCTCTGGCACCAGTTCTCCAGATTTCCAACCTACTCCAGATAGGTCTCATCATTGTTGGTGATCAGGCCCACCACGACAGTGTCGTCAGCAAACTTGATGACGGTGGTGGAGTTGGTAGTGGCCACGCAGTCTTGGGTGTAGAAAGAGTACAGCAGGGGGCTCAGAACACAACCCTGGGGGGCTCCAGTACTGAGAGTTATGGAGGCTGAGACATGTCCGCCCATCCTTACTGCCTGTGGTCTGCCAGTCAGAAAATTGGAGATCCACTGACACATGGATGAGCTGAGTCCCAGGTGCTCCAGCTTGGTGGTAAGTGTGGAGGGAATTATGGTATTAAATGCAGAGCTGTAGTCGATGAAGAGCATTTTCACATAATTCCCCCTCCGAGTATCCAGGTGAGTGAGAGATGTATGGAGGAGATGTGAGATTGCATCGTCCGTGGAACGGTTTGGACGGTATGCAAACTGTAGTGGGTCCAGTGTGTCTGGTAGTGAAGAAATGATGAAGTCTCTGACCAGGCGTTCAAAGCACTTCATCACTACTGAGGTGAGGGCTACAGGGCGATAGTCATTGAGAGAAGCAGGATGTGGTTTCTTTGGGACAGGAACAATGATGGACTCTTTGAAGCATGTGGGGATCACCGACTGAGATAAAGAGATGTTGAATATCTCAGTGAACACAGGTGCTAGCTGGTCTGCGCAGGCTCTAAGAATACGACCTGAGATGCCGTCTGGTCCTGCTGCTTTCCTGGTGTTCACTCTCTTGAAGGCTCTCCTCACGTCATGCTCGGTGATAATGAACGCGCCTCCGGTGCTGTCTTCCTGTCTGCAGCCGTTAGCACCGCTAGCATTAGCATCGCTAGCATCTTTAGCTGCAGCCTCGAAGCGAGCATAGAAAGTGTTCAGCTCGTCTGCCAGAGTCGCGTTCATGTTCGTCATACCGGATGTTGTTGCTTTATAATCCGTAATTGTCCTTAATCCCTGCCACAGGCTCCTAGAGTCACTCTGTTGGAGTTGTGACTCCAGTTTCCTCCCGTAGCGCTGCCTGCCTCTTTCACCGCCTTCCGGACGCTGTATGACGCAGCCTTGTATGGTTCCATGTCCCCCGACGCGAGTCCCGTGTTGTAGGCCACGGTGCAAGATCTCAGAGCGTCACGGATGGTTTTATCCACCCACGGCTTCTGGTTGGGAAACGTTTCAATAGTCTTTTTTTCCACGGTATCATCCGCTAGTCTCCCGATGAATCCCACAACCGATTCCGTAAACACGCTGACGTCATCGGAGCTGTTTCTGAACATGTCCCAGTCTGTGTCATCGAGTGCGTCCTGTAACGCGGCCACTGATTTGTCCGTCCAGCGCGCGACCTCCCTCTGAACCGGAACTTCCTGTTTCAGCCTTTGTTTGTATTTTGGCATGAGGAAGATGGCGGCGTGGTCGGATTTACCAAACGGTGGACGAGATTGTGCCTTGTAACCCTCCTTGACAGTTGTATAACAATGATCCAGTGTCCTTTCGCCCCTGGTGGGGCAGGTGATATGCTGATAAAAGTTCGGCGCTGCGCGTTTGAGGTTGGCACTGTTAAAGTCCCCCGCCACAATAAGCGCAGCGTCCCGGTGTTGTGTCTGGTGCTGTGTGAGTGCCTCATGCAGCTCGCATAAGGCAGTGTCTCTGACCAGGCGTTCAAAGCACTTCATCACTACTGAGGTGAGGGCTACAGGGCGATAGTCATTGAGAGAAGCAGGATGTGGTTTCACACGGCGCCTCCCCTTGACTTCCCCGAGTCCCGTGTCCTGTCCATGCGGTGAACCGAGAAGAACTCAGCAGGCTGGATGGCGTGGTCCGGCACCGCTGGGTTCAGCCATGTCTTGGTGAAGCAGAGGAGATTGCAGTCCTGAATGTCTCTCTGGAACTTTATCCTGGCCCTGAGGTCATCGAGCTTGTTTTCCAGTGACTGGACGTTGGCGAGCAGGATGCTAGGCAGAGGTGTGCGGTGTGCACGGGCTCTCAGCCTGTTCCTGACGCCGGCTCGTTTCCCTCAGGGCCGCCGCTTCGCGTCGCGTCCTTTGTTGTCCCTCAGGATCTCACTCGGCCAGCTCGGATCCGGGGTTAAAAACTTTGAATTGTGAGTACATTGTATACCAATAGAAACAAGAGTGTCTCTATCATAACTAATGTACTCCATGGTGGTAATTTGACTGATTTTAAAACGCTAAAAACTAACTTAAAGAACAAAAACAAAGAAAAGGTGGTCGGAGCAGTCGTGACGGCAGCCAACCTCACCGGCGCCATCTTGGTTCTCATCTAGAAGTCTGCTGCCCTAATCAACTTGAATACCCATTATACATCATATCACCCCCACCCTTCAACAATTCCATTGGCAACAACATCCCCATCAAATACTGTATAGAGTTTTACATTCTCCTGATCACTTTTTAAGCACTCTATATTCTTGCTCCTCCTTATCTATCAGAGCTCGTACAGTTTTACACCCCCCTGTCACTCTTCCTCATCAAGGCTTCTCTTTACACCATCTGCCTATCTGCCACACTACTCCTCGTCTCTGGAATTCTATTCCAGAAAGCATCCCTATTATAAACTCTCTAACCACATTTAAATCACGTCTTAAGACCAATTTATACAAAACCACTTATGCCACATAATGTAAGCCTGCAGTCAAATCTCCATATGACATTATTTGTTTTTTAGGCGATACTCACTTGTTTCACTGTTATTTATTATTTGATGTTAATTATTTATTGCGTGGATGACTTTTTGATGGTGACCTTGGGTGACTAGTAATGTGCCTATATAAATAAAATGTATTATTATTATTATGATGATGACTGCAAACACTGATAATTTATTCTTTATCTTTTTCACCATTCTTCCACCTATTATAACTGTTTTTACAGGTAAGACCACTGCACTATACCATGCCAAAATAGATGCATACTGTATATCACCTTCACATGCATATAAAATTGTGTTACATCCGATTCTTAATCCATAGGGTTCAATATGATGTTGGCCCACACTTTGCAGCTATAAAAGCTTCAACTCTTCTGGGAAGGATTTGGGAGTGTGTTTATTGGAACTTTTGACCATTCTTCCAGTACTGTATTCTTCCAGTCAGACACCGATGTTGGACGAGAATGCCTGAGTTACACTTACCATCCTAATTCATCCTAAAAGTCTTCTATCAGGTTGAGGTCAGGTGTGCAGCCATGTTAGAACAAGAAGGGACCATCCCCAAACTGTACCCACAATGTTGGGGGCATGAAATTGTCAAAAAAATGTCTTGGTATGCTGAAGCATGAAGAGTTCTCTTTACTGGAAGTAAGAGGCCAAGCCCAACTTCTGAAAACCAACCCCACACTAGTAAACTTTATGGAAAGCCTTCCCAGAAGATTACCGTCTCTCTGGCTGTTTCTGTGCTTTAGATTGATGGAGGATACAGGCATCTGACACAGGCCAAGGGGCACAATCTGTGTCGGACCAAGTCATCACCCACTTCCTTAAGACCAGCATACTGTTACTTGGTGCCGCACCACAAGATATTTGAGTGTTTTAAGAGCCCTGACGCAGGGCTTTAGAGGGGGTGAATGCAACAGGAGTTTGTGAGACTGCTTATGATAGGCATGGGAAGACCTCCCTGTTTGGAGATGGCGTGGAATTATTAATTAGGGTACTTAAAAGGAAACAAAAAAAAAAAAACTGATAACACAAAAGTAAACAGAGCTCCCCGTCTACACGAGAATGGATGGGGCTCAAGAAACTAAAACAAAACTTTAGATCCTCTAGGGGTTTATTGCCTTACCGAGGATTTACTGTATGAGAGAGAGTTATATGTTTTATTTTTGTGCACTATTAACATAAACTGAGCGTGTACGCTGGACTGATGCGTGTCGCTCTCTCTCTTGTTCTCTCTCTCCACGGCGTCTTAGACAGGCAGAGGTTCGGACTTGGCCTCTGTCTTTGAACAGCACACTTTGTCTGTCTGTCTTTTTGTCTTTTATTTTTCTCTTTCTTTTTGTCTTTTCGTTTGCTTTGTCCTGGTTTTTGGCCACCAGGTGCGGCGCATTTACACTTATTGCGGTGTTGCCTGGCAACCGTGTACAAATGGCCACGCCTTTGCCTGTCCAGAACTCAGCAAGGTAGCAACCTGCGGATCTGCCCGTTCTGAACAACTTAACGTTTACACATACAACAAAACATAGTGCTGAAACAGATTGTGCCAGTGCTCTAAGCCACAACATCAGTACGGGAGTCCACAGAAGCATTAGAATGTGCAGAATCTCTCTGGTACCCCCTCTGGAGAGAAGCCCCCCCTTTCTAATGAGCCAAAGAAGGGAGAAAACACTAAAACCCGAATCGCCAACCGAGCTGAAGCTTCCACAAGCCTTTCCTACCCAAGGATTCTGGGCCAGTTGCACCAATACCAATAACCCCGCCCGACGTGCTGGGTCTGCATTGGAGGAGCCCTGATACCTGCCCTCCTTGACTACAAAACCGTGGTGCAAAACCGTGGGGACCTCTTCCAATCACATGCGTACATGGAGACTGCCAGGAGGTGCTGGCGGTGTGCACCATGGTGGAGGATCGTCGAGGAAAGCACACTGGTGGGGAAAGCAGGTATTGTGCCTAACTTGCCTGGTCCTCTGTGGTTATGATGAGATTCGCCCAACCTGTGGAAAAAATACCAACATGGAGACAGGAAGAGAGAGAGTCTCTAGCTGAGGAGAAAGTGGAAAGAAAGCTTTGCCCCGTGTCACGCTTGGATGGCCCAGACAGAGAGTGCAGACACTAAAGTGGAAAGTAAGCCTCTTTCATCTACTAATGCACCTCTCTCCCTGCCCCTGCAGGTGCCACGCAAGGACAATTTTTCACGTTTACAAAAAGAAGACCTGTAATTAAAACCCTGCTGGAGCCAGGTGCGCAAGGTAGAAAGAGTGTTTGAAGAAGATGGCTGGCTCAGGCCCTCCTTTTACTTCCTATTTTAGCGCGGGGTCTTCTCTATTACCGTACAATTAGGCAACCGAACCAAACAAACTTTTAGTGGTTCCCCAAGGTAGACACTATAATGCACCTAGCTCATTCCCATCCACTTGGTGGCCACTGGTCAGTAACACCATTGAAAAGATCCGAGACCAGTTTTACTGGGATGGGTTGGCCGCTGACATGGAAAACTGCCCAAAGTGCCCTGAATGTTAGAAAACCACCCCAAGAAAACCAGCCCCCGCTTCCCTCATCTCACTTCCAAATACAGGGAGGATCGGGATGGATCTCATAGGCGCATTCCCAAAGTCTGCCTGGCGACATGAGTATCTCACATCATTTTGGATTATGCAGCACAATATCTGGAAGCCCTACAAGGCCACCTCCAAGAACATCACGCACAAATTAGTGCTCCTTTTCAGCCGGATGGGGATACAGAAGGGACTCCTTGCGAATTAAGGTACACCCTTCATTTTTAAACTAATGGGTGATCTGTGCCAGCTATTACAGGTGAAGTGTCTCTGCACCTCAGTCTACCATCCACAAACAGACGAATTAGTGGAGCGCTTCAACCAGACACTGAAAAGCATGTTAAGAAGGCCAGAATTGGGATCAGCTTTTAGCCTACAAGCTCTTCGCGGTTTGAGAGCAACCCAAGTGTCCACTGGATTTATTCTGTTTGAACTTCTGTTTGGGAGGAGACCATGAGGGCTACTCAACATGACAAAATAGGCGTGGGAAGAACAGCCTTCTGGTTAGTAATCTAATATGTACAAGGAATGCAGACAAAGATCCAGAGCGTGCTCCCAATAGTTTGCCAGCACATGGAAAAAGCCCAAACAGAACACCATATGGTGAGTTTCAGGCCAGCGACTGAGTTTCTGGTCTGCTGGCAAAGCCTCTTTATCATCACCGAACATGTCAGAGAGCTGAACTTCAGACTGCAACAGCTGGGTAAGTGAAAATCTTTGAATCTTTTCCATGTTACTGGGACTCACATACCTGATCCAGCAGGATATTAAGACCCCATCTGGCAGCGTAATACGCCAATGCTTCTAGTGATGAAGGCTAGATAAAATGTTACGGACCGGCATAGGAGGCAGTAAGGCTCTGGTCCTGTCCAATCGTGGTGGTAGCGAAACCTGATGATAGCCTACGCCCTTCTGTGACTTCTGTCACCTCAATCAAATTTCGAAATTTGGAGCATACCCAATGCAATGAAAAAACTCATCAAGCAGTTGGGAAAGACTCGTTTTGTGTTGGGACTGAATCATTCTTTAGGGTTCTGCAGAACGGGGTAACTGGTGTGGTGGAACTTTAGGGTATTGAAAGCCTGTTCTTCCTTGACTGTCCAGCAAAACTACGGTAATAATGAGCAAGCCCCAAAAAGGCACGTACTTGGCTTCAGTGTGCCGCGTCTAATCTGATACCCCAGATAATGTGCCTCGGTCAGCCCTAGACAGTACTTCTCGGGTTTGGCGTTGAGCCTCGCTTTTGAAAGCTTTCAACTTTTTAAGAGGGTAATATATGCTTTTGCACTTACCAGGCTGTTGCAGATGATATTTTCCAGTGGAACATAACCTTACAACCTCACTGGGGAGACGCAGCAGCACGCAGTCCCCCACCTTGACCTAAATCTTCTGTTTGAGCACTAATGTGCACACGATTTCAGATCAGATCTAAGTCACTTTTGTATGTACACCAAAACCAGCTCTTACATCCATATTCATGAAATGCTTTGACTGGCTTATATGTGAGGAGTAAGAGGTATTAAAATGATGCATTGGTTTGGAAGTAAAACAAGAGGTTGCACTACAGTATCCTATATACTACAACAAAATCCAAATTGTATAATATCTGATTTCAAAGGACATATTGTGGACAATAAGCCATATATATACAGTATATATATTTACATCGCAGTGTCAAATTACGCGCGCACACACATAACACACACTCTGCAGCGCAAGAGAAAGAAAAACACACTCTCGTTTTCCAAGTCAAAATGTATTAAAAATCTTTGCTCGTCCTGCTGGAACACTCGTGAACTGCGATACTTGTAATATATACTGGCTTCAGGATTCTCCGAAATTCAATAAAAGCATCAAGTTCACTCATAGTAGCCACTATTTTGTGCAGCTGGGAGTTTCGCTTCACTGCTTATGTGACAGAAAGATGCCATGTAATGCTATGTGCTCATGTTTTAAAATGTAATGTAAACTGAGGATGTAACTGCAAATTAACACTCACATCTACAAAAAGAAACTAGGTTTGTTGTTTTCCGTTAACCCCTGATGGCTAACTGCTAACGGCTATCACACCCTTCTTAAGCTCCTAAAAAAGATGAACCAAAAAGATGAAATAAAAAAATTAAAATTAATCATAGACACGTTTAACAACTTGCTAAGCAGTAGTGCCTACATGGCTTAAAACTGCCAACATAGTTCTTGTTCCTAAATAGTCAAACAAATGACTTCTGCTTGGGTGCTCTTACATCCATATTCATTTAATGCTTTGACTGGCTTATAATAAAACACATTGCATACAGAGCTAACTGATCCACAGAGAATGCAATAACCACCACACCAGATTTTTTCCTCCCCGCTACTACATGACTATTGTTGCTATGGCTGATTGATCAAACAGTCATGTGGTAGATCCACTGGCTGCATGTGTAGAATAAATGGTTAGAAAAGTAACAAGTCGAGTGTAGATGAATGTAGCGGAGTAAGAGTAGTGTTTCTTTTTCACAAATGTACTTAAGTAAAAGTAAAAAGTGGTGCAGTAAAACTACTCATAAAAGTTTTTTTTTTTTAAGTTACTCAAGTTATTGTAACTTGAGTAAATGTAACTCAAGACCCACCTCTAGTCTTGAGTCCCCCCTTTTTTTGACATAATTAAATTTGTAGGTGATATGAATCAGGTTAGTGATAAAGATGAGTCTACATACAGGATGGCTATGGGTCTCTACCTCAATATAAATAAAATTAAGAAGATGGTGATGAACCTTATGAGGGACAGCGGGCATCATTAGATCATTGGTATGAACTGTGTCCTCCCTCTCCCACAATGTGTTCTTTCTTATATGCTTCCTAATCATTTAGGAATGAAACAGCATTTAATTTTTATGTATGCAAATACAAAAAGAATTGATAATAATTTTATTTAAATTTGATTGCATGCAACCCCTGAGTGGTCTTCGGGAAATGTGCTTGGCTCTTCAAGGGAGCCACCAGGCAGAATTCTTGATACTGATATACTGTACTTGATAATGCAGGGACTGGGGTGTAAAAGGGTTTGGAGATAGATTACCTAAAGGACTTGCTCTGAAATAATGAATTTCTGGATTGGGCCCTAAATGAGGGTTCTATAAACCTAGAGAATCTGCCCAGGACATTGCTACATCTACATCATGCTAAGGCCTACTCGCGTCTCAGAAAGGTGGCCTCTTAACTAGATACTGCTACAAAGTTCCCTTTCAAAGGCTACACTCGATGCTGCGTGAAAACGCTATGGGAACATCTTGTCATGTTGCCGGTTGTGAAGCATGTGTGTATCAAACACGCCAAATTTTGGCTTATATAACCTCGGTCGGGTGACGTCATCTGATGAGACGCACCTGCAGGTTATAAATAGGAGTGAACCGGAAACATTCCTCAGATCTTTTGTCTTCACTGACCTTGTTGTGTTTGCGTGTGTGTTTAAACCAGCAAAATAAGAAAGTGTTTAACTCACCGATATGGTAGAGTTTTAAACGAGATGTCCCTCCGTGTGTATAATCCATATCGGAGGGCGATCTCTACACTTTACTGCTTCGATTAAGTGCTACGCGCGCGCCTCGCATTCCGAGCCGCCGCGCATTTCTGGGGCTTAAACACGTGCATCCGGCAGAGCAGTGAGAGACGGGTTTTAAAACTCCTTTCTTTCGCGTTCTCATCGGATCGGGAAATCCCTCTGTCCGCTCCCAAGCGCGCGCCGCGCTTCTTGTGAATGGGCAAGGATAAACATCCTCTCTTGCTTTCGCGGAGATGATAATAGCTCTAAGCACTTAAAAATAATATTAAAAAAAAAAAAAAAAAAAAACAGACGGCAGGTTCTGTCGGGTGGCCGGGGGCGGAGCCTCAACGACGCTCTCTCCCCTTTTCTTAGCAATCTCCATATAAGTTAACCCTTTCATGGAGTAAGCTGTATTTATCCCGTGTTTTCCTGCCATCAACTTATTTATTTATTTAAATATAATTGAGGTAGGAACGCGGAGTTATATGATGACACCCAGATAGAAGAGACGCTTCCAGGCTATCTCTCTTCTGGGACATCATCCTTCCTGAAAAGCTATTATTTCCTTTCAAGTTGTGTAGACTTTTTATCTTCCCTGGAGGGAAAAGCTTTTCGGGCAGCAGGTCAGGTTGGTGCTCCATTGCACACCGTGGCGGTTTTGCACGCCTACCAGGCTGACCTGCTGAGAGACTTGAGTACTGGCGGGGCTCTGCAAGGTAAGGCGTATTGGATTTACGCCGGGCCACAGACTTGTCTCTTCGTGCAACAAAGCAGACGGCTCGTGCTATCGGCCGTTTTATGGCTGCTATGGTCTCCGCGGAGAGGCACTTGTGGTTGAATCTCAGGGGCATTAAGGAAAAGGATCGTGTATTCCTCCTCGATGCCCCATCTCGCCTCCCGGCCTGCTTGGCGATGTCGTTAACTCGGTCGCCACTAGGTTCATGAGGCGGAGTTATATAACAAGCCTTCGGGAAATTCCTTCCCCGCCTTGCTCAAGAGTCGGGACTGTCGGCCACCCAGTCTCGACCGGGTCTGACTGTTGCGAGGCATGAAACACAAGAAGAGATCCGCCTCAAAAGAGGTCAGACTGGAATATTCTTCACAAAGAAGCCCTGAGGTTCAACAGGATCGTGGGGGGTGGCCCCCCAATGGGGAGAGGCACGCAGAATTCCTTTTAAAGAATGAAGTGTTCTCCCTGGCACCCCCAGGAGGTTGGTGTTCTTGCTCCGCCACCACTGGTGTTTCGGGCAACTCCAGTCTCCAATAAAATTGTTAGTTCTTCGGGTTTTTCCTGCCGTGTTTCAGGATGCCGAACATCTAACATCCCCCCCGTTTAACCAAGCCACTGAGCTTTGCCCCTTTCTGAGAAACTGGCAGCGTGGAAGCTACTGCCAAGTATATCTCCTTGGGCACTAAGCACTGTACAGAGAAACTACAGGATTCAGTTCTCACATCACCCTCCGCGTTTCAATGGCATGGTCTCCACCTCCACGAAACCGGAAAGTGCAAGAGGAACGGGGGGCTGAGTCCGAATTTTTAGATTTTGCGGGCCTTACCGCTATCTAAAAATAAATCAATGGAAATATTGCCACAACACAGGAGGTTCCTGAGGTTCGCTTTCGGGGGCGAAGCTTACCAGTATCGGGTCCTTCCATTTGGTCTAGCTTTTTCACCCGCACATACACAAAATACATGGATGTATTTTTGGCTCTTACGACTCCAGAGCATCCGTATTGAATTACATGACTGGCCGGCCCAGTCTCAGTAGCTAGCGCTTCGACATCAGCATGTCGTTCTAGCTAATCTTTGTTTCCTAGGATTGAGATCCAATGCCATGAAAGCATGCTCTTTCCTGTTTAGAGGACAACATTTTTGGGTGTCACATGGAATTTGAGCGTAAGCGGGCACAGCCGTCTCCCGCTTGTGTCGAATCCATTCTCAACACCATCAAGGAAATCAAGCTAGACCAGAAAGTGACCATCACTTTCAGAGATCTTAGCTCTCATGGCAGCTGTATCCACGGTGACACCTTGGACCTTCTGCACATGAGAGCATTTCAGTTGTGGCTAGGAACCAGGGGATTTTACTCTAGGGCCAATCCCCAATAAGGGCTACGCGCCAGGTGCTTCGTACCCTTCCTATGTGGTTCAGACCCCGGTTTCTGACTCTGGGTCCCACTCTAAGTTCGTCTTGTCGTCGCAGATGCTAACGACAGACGCTTCCCTCACGGGCTGGGGTGCGGTCTTAAATGACCGTCCAGCCCAAGGGAGCTGGAGTGGCCATCTTTTTGCGCGGCACTCAATTGCCTCAAAATCATGGCTCTATTTCAGGCCCTAAAGCACTTCCTCCAGCAGTTGAGACTACCATGTCCTAGTGCGGGTGGACAACACTATGGCAGTCTCGTATATTAATCGCCAGGGCGGACTGTGCTCGCGCCGCTAAATAGCTAGCGCACCAGATTCCTGTCCCTCAGGGCGATCTACACTCTTGGAAAATTTCATGTAGCGTAGGTGGACCTCTTTGCCTCGCAAGATCAGCAAATGTCCCCTTTACTACTCTCTACTCTAAGTCAAGCTGGTCTTCCAGCCAGCGTAATTAAGACTATTCTAAGTACTAGGACTGCCTCCCCTCAAATAGAATGTATTTGAAAAGTTGGTGCATGACGAAGCAGGTAGACCCAGTCCACTGCCGAATTGTTTCAGTGCTGGAGTTTCTGCAGAAAAAAAAAAAAAAAAAAAAAAAATTTGTCCTCTGGCTTGTGCCCCTTTGAACCACTAGAGTCAGCGCCTCAGGTTTCTGACCCTTAAGATGGTTTTTCTAAATGGTGTTACCTCTCTAAGAGGAGCGGACAGCTATTGCCCTCTCCTATGAGGCGCGTGGGCTCACTTCGCCTCTAGGAATCAGGGCTCATTCAACCAGGGGAATCGCCTCATCAATTGCATTAGCAAGAGGTATTCCCTTGCAGCAAGTATGTGACACGGAGGGTTGGTCCTCTCCGCACACATTTGCCAACATGCATCCTATTGTTTTGAAGCCTTCTGTCCTCCGCCTTTACAGTTTCGGAGCAGGAGAGACATCACTTACTGTGTCCAGTATGTGCTCTTCAGATTTACATCCACCGCATTAGCCAGTGGCGTAAGTCAGAGCAGCTTTTACATGTTTTGAAGCCGCAAGCTCCGTGAGAGATGCTATTGCCCTCTCCTATAAGGCGCGTGGGTTCAATTCGCCTCTAGGAATCAGGGTTCATCCAACCAGGGGAATCGCCTCATCAATTGCACTAGCAAGAGGTATTCCTTTGCAGCAAGTCTGTGATGCGGAGAGTTGGTCCTCTCCGCACACATTTGCCAATATGCATCCTATTGTTTTGAAGCCTTCTGTCCTCCGCCTTTACAGCTTCGGAGCAGGAGAGACTTCACTTACTGTGTCCAGTACGTGCTCTTCAGATTTACGTCCACCGCATTAGCCAGTGGCGTAAGTCAGGGCAGTTTTTACATGTTTTGAAGCCGCAAGCTACGTGAGAGATGCTATTGCCCTCTCCTATGAGGCGCGTGGGTTCACTTCGCCTCTAGGAATCAGGGTTCATTCAACCAGGGGAATCGCCTCATTAATTGCACTAGCAAGAGGTATTCCTTTGCAGCAAGTCTGTAACGCGGAGGGTTGGTCCTCTCCGCACACATTTGCCAATATGCATCCTATTGTTTTGAAGTCTTCTGTCCTCCGCCTTTACAGCTTCGGAGCAGGAGAGACTTCACTTACTGTGTCCAGTATGTGCTCTTCAGATTTATGTCCACCGCATTAGCCAGTGGCGTAAGTCAGAGCAGCTTTTACATGTTTTGAAGCCGCAAGCGGCGTGAGAGATGCTCTCAGGTCTCAGGTCTCAGACGTCTCGGGTTACTTTGCTGTAACCCTGTTCCCTGAAAAGGCGGGAACGAGATGCTGCGTCCCAATGCCGCACTGCCTACGTGACCGGACGTCCGTTCAGACAAATCAATCTGAGGAATGTTTCCGGTTCACTCCTATTTATAACCTGCAGGTGCGTCTCATCAGATGACGTCACCCGACCGAGGTTATACAAGCCAAAATTTGGCGTGTTTGATACACACATGCTTCACAACCGGCAACATGACAAGATGTTCCCATAGCGTTTTCACGCAGCATCTCGTTCCCGCCTTTTCAGGGAACAGGGTTACAGCAAAGTAACCCGAGACGAATCAGTCACTGACTGAGGCAGGTGATCTAGTTTGTCTAGGGTGTCTAGTTAGTGTTCATTGATTGAATGGTGTAGGGTCCGAGCCCCCATTATCTCTATTAGAGACCGTCCAGGAGCTGTAGACCTCACAGTTGCGGAAGGGCCCATATGTAAAGCCTAATAATTCGCTTGGAGATCATGATGACGACTTTGGATTGCAAGTAATTTTTGCTAAAAAAAAATTAAATAATAAAAGCTTAGGTTCAAGTTCAGGTTTAAGTAGGCTTCATTGTCACTTTAACCATATACAGTTAGTACACAGTGAAACAAAACAACGTTCCTCCAGGACCAAGGTGCTACATGCAACATAAATTTTCAACATAAATGAACAGAAAAACTAAACAAGCTGACTAAGAGGCCTAGTTAGCTGGCTAGCGGAGACAAGACAGATTGACCTGACAACATAAATTAACAAAAACTAATGAATGAATGAGTTCATCAGAGGGACAACCCATGTTAAATGTTTTGGAGATAAAGTGAGAGAGGCCAGATTGAGGTGGTTTGGACATGTTTAGAGGAGAGATTGTGAATATATCGGTACAAGGATGCTGAGGTTTAAACTGCCAGGCAGGAGGTCTAGAGGAAGACCAAAGAGGAGATTTATGGATGCAGTGAGAGAGGACATGAAGTTAGTTGGTGTGAGAGAAGAGGATGCAGAGGATAGGGTTAGATGGAGGCAGATGATTTGCTGTGGCGACCCCTGAAAGGGAACAGCCAAAAGACAAAAAAGAAGAAGAAATTAACAAAAACTAACTAGCTAACCCAGAAAGGAAGACTATCTACGGGTTTTTTTATTTTATTATTTTTTTACAGACAACATAAAGTGCACGTGCAAACGTGCAAACAAGAGCAACAAAGTGACAGTGCGACAAACACGACATAACATAACATAACATAATACTTTGTGGTGTTGAGGTGATGAGTTGAGGTAGTGGAGAACCAGTAAACGTTCCTTAACGTAGCAGCAAGAATTAAGAAGTTAGTATCCATAAATAATATTGTGCAAAAGAGCATTTACAGGTCAGTGTGTTTTCGCTTGTGTTGATTGGTCAGTCCTGTCTCAAATTTTTGAGGTAGGTTTGAGTTAGGCTGAGTGATAATGTTGTTTTGAGGGGTGTGTCCAATCAGCCACAATGCTGGTGGCTTTGCGGATGCAGCGTGTGGTGTAGATGTCTTCAATAAAGGGGAAGAGAGACCCTGATGATCTTCTCTGCTGTCCTCACTATCTGCTGTAGTGTCCCAAACCAGACAGTGATGCAGCCCCTCAGGATGCTCTCGATAGTTCCTCTATAGAAGGTGGTCATGATTGGTGGAGCTGGTGTTGAGGGACCAGCTAAGGTCCTTCTTCAGGTGGACACCCAGGAATTTGGTGCTCTCGATGATCTCCAAAGAGGAGCCGTTGATGATCAGCGGAGAATGGTTGCCAATAACAACAACCAATAGTCAACAACCATCTACTTTGTCTTGTCAACATTCAGAGACAGGTTGTTGTCTTTACACCAGTCTGTTAGCCTCTGCACTTCCTCTTTGTACGCTGACTCGTCGTTCTTGCTAATAAGACACACCATGGTCGTGTCATCAACAAACTTGATGATGTGATTCGAGCTGTGTGCTACACAGGCGTGAGTCAGCAGTGTGAACAAGCAGGGGACTGAGCTCAGTGTGGTGGTGCTGGAGGTGCAGTTCCTGATCTGTACTGACTGAGGCCTACCGGTCAGACAGTCCAGGATCCAATTGCAGAGGAAGGTGTTCCTGCCCAACAGGCTCAGCTTCCCGATCAGTTGTTGGGTGATGGTAGTCTTGAATGCTGAGCTAAAATCTATGTACAGCATTTGAACATATGTGTCCTCCGTTGAGCGGTTAGGACGGTACGCAAATTGCAGTGGGTCCAGTGAGGGGGGGCAGCAGGGTCTTGATGTGTCTCATGACGAGCCGCTTGAAGCACTTCATGATGGTGGGTGTAAGTGCAACGGCACAGTAGTCATTGAGACAGGACACCGAAGACTTGGCAGGGAGCCGTCACCGTCACAGGCAGGTGATGTCATCCTGTAGTGAGTGATGGCTTGTAAGCCCTGCCACATGTGCCGTGTGTCATCACTGTCTCTGAAGTGGTTGTGGATTCTCTGGTTGTGTGTGCGCTTCGCCTCTGATGGTTCGACAAAGTTTGGCCCTTGCTCTTCTAAGGGCCACCTTGTCTCCTGCTTTGAAGGCCGGGTCCGCAGTAAACTACGGTTTCTGATTGGGTCGTGAGATGATGCTCTTGGAGACAGTGACGTCATTGGTGCACTTGTTGATGTAGCTGGTCACTGATGACGTGTACTCCTCCAATCAGTGAAGTCGCTGTAGGTTGCAGCCTCCATAAACATTCAGTGTTCTCGAAGCATTCCTAAAGAGCAGAGATGGCTTCTGCTAGCCAGGTTTTCACCCGCTTCAGAACCGGTTTTGAAAGCCTGACGAGTGGCCTGTATGCGGGAATTAGCATAACAGAGGTGTGGTCTGAGTAGCCGAGGTGGGGGCGGGGCTCTGCCTGATATGCGCCGGGGATGTTTGTCTAAACAAGATTCAGTGTGTTTTCCCCTCTCGTTGCAAAGTCCACACATTGATGGAATCTAGGAAGCACTGACTTGAGATTTGCATGGTTGAAATCTCCAGCAACAATAAGCAGTCCATCCAGGTGTGTATCTTGCAGTTCACTGACCTTTGCATACAGTTCCCATAGCACTTCCTTAGCATTAGCGATATATAATTAAAACAGTGGTGAATTCCCGTGGTAAATAAAAAGGTCTGCATCTAACAGTCACAAACTCCACCAGCAATGGGCAAAAACTAGAAACTAGCACAGAGTTCTTGCACAATTTCATGTTGATGTAAACACACAACCATCGCCGTGTCTTACCACACAGAGCTGCATTTCTGTTGGTGCAAAACGAGGCTAGCCCGTCTAGCTGAATGGCGGCATCCGGTACTCTGTCGCTGAGCCTTCACGCAGCAAGCCGAGGTCGCGTAGCTTTTCCTGCAGCTCATCGTGGATGTTGTTAACCGGGTTATTTAGGTACAAAAGTGTCTGGCGGTTAAATGTACAGACACCAGTCACGACAATGTCCATACACAGAGTAAAATAAACGCGCTACACACAAAATGTAAACAACGTAGCACCATTTTGGCTACGGAGCGGCCGCTCCTCTTTTTTTTTTTGGATCTTCAACCTCTCTAATGAGACTTGCTTTTGCTTTACACGCACACTGTACATACACGAGAGACAGCACAAGAGAGAGAAAAAACGTTGGCTCAGTTGTGATTACGTGACGCTCGGCGTCAAAACAAGAAGTGCATGCGTTATACATGATACTTGGTACTCGTAAACCAAGACTTGTTTTCCAAGTCATAATTTATTAAAAATCTTCGCTCGTCTTGGGGAACACTCGAAAACCATGTAACTCGCAATTCGAAGTTTCACTGTCTAATGAATTGTCTGATTACACAGAAAAGTTACGAAAGGCAATTATTTGTAAGATCACTGTCTTACGATGGCTTCCTTGCTGAGTTTTCCTTACATAGTCTCTACAAGTTTTTCCATGCCATGCCATCACTTATGTCAGCATATAACACACTGTACTCAACTAAAGTGCACCAGAGAGTTAAAAATCCTTTCATGTGGCTTCTGGAGAGGCATTAGAGAATAGCATGGTTTGGGACGGAGGTAGTGACGTCTCTAACACAGCTGTTCATACAAGTCATTTTATGCTGCCCATCCAGCAGCTTATAAAGTATTGTCAGGTGCAGAGAACAAGTGGTTCTTGTGACTGTGTGTTCACATGGGAATTTACTCTTGTGTGATATGAGAAAAAAATCAAATGTCTGAACTGCACGTTTTTTTTTTTCAAAGGTGCTTGGGAAGGGTCAAAACAGCTCAGCACTTTCATTCTCATTAGTTAAGGCAAAACATCACATGAGTTTCAATCAAGAACCTCAGTACTGAAACAGAATTTGCTCACATATATGTGTGCGTGCATGTGTGTGTTGTTTACAGAATTGTTTTAATCATATCCTAAATGTCTGTCCCACCCTGTCTGATACTCGCTGCTGTTGTCAACCACAGTCGTGACCACAAACTGACATGTGGTGCTTTCTCTTACAGACTCTAGCAAACTTACCCACACACTTACATTATATTCCATCACAAATCCACTGCAGCGATTGGTGGGTAAAAGGTGTTAGACAGAGATGCACATCGCATGCAAACTCAAAAGAGAAGTTAAAACCACAAGTACGTCATGAGTTTTTTTTCCCTTTTTTTATACAACATCTTCATCTTTATATATTTCATGTAGATACATCGACTCATGAATTCACACCCTTACTCCTTTATTTTCTCACATATCAATGTGCTGGCATTTTTTTCGAATTAAAAAAAGAAGCTGACTCATTATTACACAGAAAAAAATAAATTCACCTACACATGTCTGTCACGACAAGTGTCTGGTGTGTCTGTGAGCGTGAGAGATTATACAGAGAGTCTGTGGGTTTCATAAGATACTACCATACACATTTTCACAGAGGGAACTGAGGACATCCTGCAGACAAATCCTCCAAGCAGGAAAAGACACTTCTGAATAACACGTGGCACCATTTCATGAATAATTTAGATTTTTTTTGTGATCTTTTTTCCTTTGGATCCCACTACTGCTGTTTGTCATGCCATCATAAGCTGAATTCAACACTGTTGAGCTCAACATTGTCAATGCTGCACCTTCAGAGTCTGGGTTTGATTTCCGCCATGGGTCGGTGTGCATGGAGTTTGCATGTTCTCCCTGAGCTTAAAGGGTTTCCTCTGGGTACTCCAGTTTTCTCCCATTTGAAAACACCAACTAAGATATTCTGCATGTCTTTGGACTGTGGAAAGAAACCAGAGTACCCAAAGGAAACCCACCAAGCATGTGGAGAACATGCACAATCTATGTACACAGATCCGAAGTGGGAATTGAACTCAGAATCTGGAGGTGTGGGTTGACAGTGCTAACCACTAAACCACCGTGCTGCCTGAATAAATTCAACAAAGAGAATGGTGGCATGATGGTGTAGTGGTTAACACTGTGGCTATGCACCTTCAGGGTCCTGTCTCTGTGTCTTCCTGGTGCTCCGCTTACCTCCCACAGTCCAAAGACCTGTAAATTAGGCAATTTGGCATTCCCAAATTGCCCGTAGTGTATGTATGTGTCTGAATTCTTACTTAGGTTGGTGCTTAAAATCATTATATTATAAAATATTATGAGTAATAATAATAATAATGCACAAAGATGTATATCTCATTGGTAAAAGGATATAAAGAAGTTAATAAGAAGTTTCTAAAACTAGTATTGTGTGCTGTAAATAAGTAAACAACGATTTCAATGTTTCCTCTTTTCCAGTGCTATTTGTACAATCCACCAAACTAAATTACAGAAGTTAGCTGAATCAAAAAAAATTTTTTTTTTTTTTTTTTGCTAAAAACAGTACTGTGCCTTTAAATGGCAGCACTCTGTTACAGAGGGCGCTTACTAAATCCGCCTGTAAGATGCTGACATCAGCACTAACAGCAAAGCAGAGCACACGAACATAGCACTCAGGGGTCATACTGGGTCACGTCTGCCACTCAGCAACAGAGAAAGAAAAACAGAGAGAAAGAGGGAGGGAGGGGGGATCAGGAGCTGGAAGATCAGGAAAGAGGGCAGTTTAAAAGTTCCCGTAGAGTTTTAAACCAAACAAAAGGTTAAGTTTTAACTTTTAAAGAACCAAGGACAGACTTACATACGCTTGTGCTACTAGTTAAACTGAATTGTGAGTAAGTCATACTGCTTATGATGAATAACTTAATAATAAGCTGTATGACGAGGAAAGTTCCACTTCATACAGCATGACCATTGTTGGAAAAATAATAAGCAATAGTTTCTATCCATAGCTTACTCAATTACTTTTTAATTATCAACAAATGTATTCGCACACACACACACACATACACACACACACACACACACACACACACACACACACAAAAGCATTTATTCTTGTGAAGATTAGCCACAAACATCTCTACCAGGGCAATAGCCCTTTCAGATATACAGTACCTGTCTATGTGCTTTTCCAAACCCCACTACACATACACACACATGCCATGCACCTAATAGACAAACAAGCATTGTTACAACCATAGTTGAACATCACCACAGAGACCACCTCTGCTCCAAACTATAAAGCACTGATTGTGCAAATACAAGCTCAACAATCTATAATCAAGTATAGATTAGTATAAAGTAAACATTCATGAAAACACTGATAAAACCTCAGCATGCTCTTGGAGTGTATAAATTCTTATTTATTTAAGGCAAGACGTTTGCCAGCAGCAAGTTACCATCAGGTAGGGCTGAGCTATGCTTTCGCTGAAGATAAGAAACTACTAGCGTAATAAATCACACAATTGAAAAAGTAGGCCTGATTACAGTGATATAAAGATGTAGAGTATTACCAAAAAAAAAAAAAAAAAAAGGTGGGGTAACAACTCTCAAAATGAGCATATGATCCTTTTTTTTTTGGGCGGTTACGGGTAGGGGAGTTATAGAAACAACCGAAAACATCCAGAAGGATTTGTGATAATACGTGTCTTTTTCTTCTTTTTCTGTGTGCATGAAGTATGGATGTTCTCCCCGTGCAAGGTTAGTTTCCTCCTGGTACTCCAGTTCCCTCCCACAGTCCAGAGACATGCAGGTTAGGCTTATTGGTGTTCCCAAATTGCCACCGTGTGTGTGTGTGTGCCCAGTGTTGATTGGCACTGTGTCCAGGGTGTACCCTGCCACGTGCTTTGCAAGTCTCCTAGGATAGGCTCCAGGCCCCCCATGACCTTTTATACAAATAAAGCGGTATTGATGATGAGTGAGTGTGTGAGTGAGTGTATCTGTGCTATTTATTGCTTAGTCATGTTTGGGTAGTTGGTTAAAATGAAGTGAAACTCAGTGTATTCATCATATTGCTTACTTTGTGTTGAAAAAAAGAATGTCATTCTATACTGCACAGTACTAAGCCTTTAATATGTTTGTTAAAAAAACCCAGCAAAACCAATAATAACCAAAATGCTCATAGCTTTATGGGCTACTTTAGTTTTTCTTGTATAATTTACTCACCAACTTAAAACTAAAATCACAGAGAAAAATAAGAAAGCTTGAGTTACTGTATATTCAAAGTCTCAGTTATATGAAAAATTTTAAATTTGGTCTCAATTTGTTTGGTCTCAATGTTATAAATGAATAAATTATTAGCACCCCACGTGTTGTGTTGATGAACAAAAGTGTTTATGGGATTTGGACAGGAGGGTGACGCTGTGTGCTGGAAGAGTAATGGGGTCACAGATATGTCCTTTTTCTACCTCTGTGTTGAGTGAAGCTGTCATTGACAGTGCAGGAACAATGGCTCTTAACTACTATGCCTGGCCTCTATGTGTTCTGGACTTCCTGTCTCTAGAAAAGAAAAGAAAGACTGGAGCAGAGGTGAAGCCGTCAACCAGTTATGTATTTTATGTCCTGCTGATAAATTGCACTAAGCTAATGGGGACATGCACTGTAAAAACAAAAAAAAAAAATCAATCCCTTTCCAACATAAAATTGACTAGAAACTCATTGCACCTATTTTTGTTGGCATAGTTAAAAAACCGTGAGCTATTTTTTTTTTTTTTATCACAACCTTATAATGCTCGGATAAAGTGGAAATAAAAGGCTCGTCTCATATTCACCAAATATAGCCAACTGGCTCAAAAATATAACTAGTTTACCTATCTATTACACCAATATCAACTTTATTCTTGGTGGGGTTGGAGTGGCTCAGGAAGCACTGTGTGAGCAAGAAACACTCTAATTAGGGGACACCAGCCTTAACAAGGCACCATACACACAACATTCATACATAGCTAGGGGTAATTTATCTTAGCCAAGTTCTTGAGAAAAGAAGGACAAAACTTGACACGGAGAACCCGAGAAGACAGAATGGAGGCTGGGACCCAGGATATATACTGTAAGGCAAAAACACTATTTACGACACCATGGTAAAGCAGGGAACAAAGTAGGTGGAATCACTATAGAAAAAGAATATGTCTGTTTTCTCTGCCATTTAATGGGGTTCAGTAGCACTACTATTGGCACTAGTAACAAATTCACACTACGGCAATTTGGAATCGCCAATTAACCTAACCTGCATGTCTTTGGACTGTGGGAGGAAACCGGAGTACCTGGGGGAAACCCACCAAGCACGGGGAGCACATGCAAACTCCATGCACACAGAGACAGGAATCAAGCCTGGCCAGGAATCGAACCCGGACCCTGGAGGTGCTAGCCACTACACCACTGTGCTGCCTACATATAGACTATATAGACGTTTTATATACAGTATAGAGAATATATAGGTTATATACAGTATATAGCATAGAGTATGAGTGAGTGATAGTGTTTTTGGTGCAACCATTAACTATAAAATTTTAATATCGAGAGGCCTGAATTTTCTTCTTGTTTCTTGTTTTGTAGCTATACACTATTGCTAATTTGTGACAAACTTTTATCTACAGTACGAGATAAAGGATGTAGATAAAAATTATAGCAATATAATCTCTTGTGGAGTAAAGGAATTAGGATTGGGTGTTGTAATAGAAATATTCTGTTGCAATATTACATAACTGTACACTATTACTTGCAATATTACAATATGTTTTACCGTACAATATACATATATTTATATAATGAAAAGTCATACAATATTGATTTAATGGGACCACTGCATATTCAAGGTATCTTCCCATGAAGTTTAAATAATTAAAATTTTCTTTTTCCCCCCCCTAAGAGCAGCCTGGGGAGTTGTATATTCAATTCAGTTTTATTTGTATAGCGCTTTTAACAACTGGCATTGTCCCAAAGCAGCTTTACACAATCAAAAGAATTATTTAAGTTTGTATGGAATTTGAATGTGTACTGTATGAATCAAAATGGTCAGCTAGTCCCTAATGAGCAAGCCGAGGGCGACAGTGGCAAGAAAAAACTCCCTGAGATGGTAGTAGAAAGAAACCTTGAGAGGAACCAGACTCAACAGGGAACCCATCCTCATTTGGGTGAAACAGAAAGCAGTAAATGATCTGCATTTATACAGTGTGTAGGGTGGGAGGCAGTTCAGCTATAATGTTAATTGATGTTAATATGGAGTCCAGGTAGTTATTGAAGACCCAGGTGGACTTGTAAGAAGTTCCAATCCTGAACTATTGATCAGTCAAGTCCTCAGAGAAACAGCTGCCAACACCAGTCGAGGCCAGAACCGTCTTCTAGGTAGTAAGAACCATCCCCAGACACGAGACGCATCCCAAAAAAACACACGGGGCATCCATGTGACGAGATCTCCACCCAGAAGCGGGGCACCAGGATGGGTCAGACAGGTTCAAGTTCAAGTTCAAGTAGGCTTTATTGTCATTACAACCATATACAGTTAGTACACAGTGAAACGAAACAACGTTCCTCCAGGACCAAGGTGCTACATGCAACATAAATTTACAACATAAATTAACAGGGACACTAAACTAGCTAAACAAGAGGCCTAGTTAACTGGCTAGCAGAGACAGGACAGAGAGACCTAACATAAATTACAACATAAATTAACAAAAACTAACTAGCTAAGTATAACTATTTCTATTTTTATAAAAATAGTTATGAAGAAATAGGTCTGGAGGGCAGAGGGAATCTGGATCACTGGCAGCTCAGGAACAACATGTGTAGCTCGACAGAGAGAGGGGGAAGGAAAGAGATAACAGTTAGGTCTGGTCACAGTCATATGATGTATAATGTAAATGTATATTTACTGTAGAGTACAAGCGGAGACTCCGGCAGGACTAACTATAACAGCATAACTAAAAAGGAGAGCCAGAAGGAAATACAGACATGAGGGCTTCCTGAAATGTAAAGCAACCAATCACCTCACCGTCAACAAACCTGAGTGAACAATGAGAGTGGGGAGGACAGCATATAAACATACCAGTTCACCATAATATTCTATGTCCATGAGTCCCCTAAATCTGCCCCTTTACCCAAGACAAATCTATTTATAAAAATGCTTAATTAAATAAATAGGTTTTTAGCCTGGACTTAAACACTGAGACTGTGTCTGAGTCCTGAACTCTAATTGGAAGACTATTCCATAATTTCAGGGCTTTGTAAGAAAAAGCTCTGCCCCCAGCTGTAGTTTTTATAATACGCGGTACTAATAAGCAGCCTGCATCCTTTGATCAAAGTAGGCGTGGCGGATCATAAGACACTAACAGTTCACTCAGATACTGCGGTGCGAGACCATTTAATGCTTTATATGTCAAAAGTAGTATTTTAAAATCAATGCGAAATTTCACAGGGAGCCAATGAAGTGAAGATAAGATAGGTGTGATGTGCTCGTATCTTTTGGTTCTAGTGAGAACTCTCACTCTGCTGCATTTGGACTAGCTAAAGCTTGTTTATGCACCTAGTTGAACAACCAGACAGTAAGGCATTACAATAGTCCAACCTAGAGGTGATAAAAGCATGAACTAGTTTTCTGCATCGCTTAGCGACAATATATTTCTTATCTTGGCAATATTTCTAAGGTGAAAGAATGCTATCCTGGTAATATTATCTACATGAGCTGGAATCTATAATCACACCGAGGTCTTTTACTGTTGCACTTGATGGAACAGAAAGGCCATAGAGTATTCTAGAATCTTACTTCTACCTGTATGTGGTCCTATGACTAGAACTTCTGTCTTATCTGGATTAAGCAGAAGGAAGTTAATTAGCATCCAATTTCTTATGTCCTGCACACATTGCTCAACTTTAGTAAGCTGGTTTATCTCATCAGGTTTTGCTGAGACATATAACTGTGTGTCGTCAGCATAACAGTGAAAACTAATACCATGCTTACGGATTATGTTGCCCAGAGGAAGCATGTAAAGGGAAAAAAGCAATGGGCCTAAAACTGAACCCTGTGGAACACCAAACTCCACTAGAGAACATTCAGAATAATCACAATTTAAGTCTACATACTGATACTGATCGGTCAAATAGGATCTGAGCCAGGAGAGGGCTGTACCCTTAATTCCTACTACATTTTCTAATCTGTGAAGAAGAATACTATGATCAATGGTGTCAAAAGCTGCACTGAGGTCGAATAATACAAGCATGGTTACACAACCTTGATCAGAGGCCAATAGGAGGTCATTTACTACTTTAACGAGTGCTGTCTCTGTGCTGTGATGAGGCCTAAATCCTGACTGATACAGTTCATGTATGCCATTTCTATGTAGATATGAGCATAGCTTCTCCGCTACTATCTTTTTCAGAATCTTAGAGATAATGGGGAGGTTTGATATTGGCCTGTAATTGGACAGCTGACAGGGGTCAAAGTCAGGTTTCTTTATAATCGGTTTTAATAAATGCTAATTTAAAAGATTTTGGAACATACCCAATGCTGAGTAAAGAATAAATTATTCTCAACAGGGGTTCTGTTATTGCTGGTAATATCTGTTTAAGAAAATGTGTCGGTACAGGATCTAATGTACAGGTTGATGAATTTGCAGAAGAGATGAGTGAAATTACTTCATTCTCTTCAAGTTCCGAGCTGACATGGCTAGTATATGTAGATCAGCTGCTCTACAGCTCCATGGTTTAATCCTGAGCTTTATATCTGTGTTGTTGCAGGGTTTCAAATATCCTCACTGTGTAGGATGTAGACTAATAGTAAGTAACTCTGAAGTGATATCTGAATATTTTATACGAATACAAGTGCTCAGGGACATGCAACTTTGTTGCTACACTGATTTGAGTAAATTAACCTTGTTGCTAAACTGATTTGAGAAAATCACTCAGCATTAGCAACTAGATGTATATACTCAGATCACAAAACTGAACCAAACCTCCTGTACCAAACAGTAGAAACACATACAGTCTCTAGCTTTAAAGTTACATTATATTACATATTGAAAGCAAAGAGAAATGTTCTTACTTTCTCTCTCTCAGGCACCACGGCAATAATTTGGCAACCATGGAACTACATGCATGGAATTTGCATAATCTGAATGGCAAGGCCAGAAGTTTTACTTAAGACCACGCTTAACCAAATACATTCCCTACATAAACATTAATGTAATTACTGGACATACAGTAGGGTGCCAATTCTGAATATGGTCCAAGGACACTAAGAAAAGTGTGTGTGTGTGTGTGTGTGTGTGTGTGTGTGTGCAGAAAGGACTTAAATAGCTATTGAGGCCCCAGACACAACGGACTAAAATGGAGTACCTGTCAATCAAGTGACAGCTTTTAGCTTACAGTACAGTACATGTAGCATGTGTCTCTGCATGCTTTCATGCTGACCTTCACTAACATATCTGAACTCCTCGAGTCAGGCATTCACATGCTAGTAGTGACTCAAATACCAAAAGCATTTAAGGCAGGGTTAATGGAAGTTCATTGAGCACAGCTCATTTCTGGCAGCTTGGCATATTCAACATTGTTGGTCTTAGAATTTACACACTAAAGGCAATGTAATTTTATAAAGTGTGAGTATGAGAGACAGAGACAAATGGAGAATTGCAAACAGAGATATGTTTACTCTTTGTTGCTTCACTGCTTGTTGTACATGTTCAGGTTTTGCTTCTGGTTCAAACCAAAACACACAAAACAGCTCAACATGTTTCATTTTTTTCTTCCTCTTACAAGTCTTTTGCTGATAATGTGTCATGAATGTTACACTGGAAGGTGTCAGCAGAGCAGGCTGAAAATTTTTTGACTTGATCAACTCCTGATCCTTGAAAATCGACAAATAAGAGATGCATCTGTCTGTGGGAATTGTACACATTACAGGAACACGCCTGGGAGGTATCACCTCATCCCCCGTACACAGTCCTGGCCTCACTCCAAGCCATTTCCACATGTTTAGGCCAGTAGAGGATTTCCTGGGAGGCCATTGTTTCAGACATGAAGCAGGCAGTCTGATTATGACTCCAGCGTACCGAGAAATCTTTCTACCTTGATGTTATTCATGTGAAAAGCTGGAATAAGTGCATTAGTGTTGCAGGGGATGATTTTTTTACTTTTATAACTGTGCTCTATTATTCTGTACAATTAAATTTCCTGGATTGACTTGAACACCCCGTATAATGGTGCTATAAATGGTTACCGATATATTCTAAGGGGGACCTAACGAAAAGTAAAGAATATTAAACATTGAAGAAGTATGAGCCAAGGTGCCATATGCACACAAATAAGATAAAAAGTGTGCTATCTGGCTTTACAATAGGTAACATCATACTAGCTAATTTATTAGTGCTAATTATTTAGCTTGTTAACAAGCTTGACTAACATTTGTCACTGCATGAAGTAATATGTGGTATGTAATAGACTACCTTTGCCTGTTAGGCCTTGTTCATACGAGCGTAAAATTTACACAGTACGATATGCAATGAAATGCTTACACGACTGCCAGTGACCTTAAAAAATAAAAGCTTATACATAAGACAATAAATATGAATAAAAGATATACGTTAGGAATAAAAATTTACTAGTAAAATATGCTGTACAAAACAATATACTGTAAATAAAAGAAATACGTTAAAAAATAAGAATAGAAATATAGAAAAAAATAGAAACAGAAATTTGTCAAAACAGAAATTTAGAAGTTTGAAATGGCTGGGGTGTGCAATGACTGGCTGTAGAGCCGTGATTAATGTGGGAGCGGAGGTACCTCTTATCCCTCCCCCCTGAGAGAGCTCGGCCAATCAGCTCTCTTTGTGCCTCTGGCTGTGAGAGGAAAACAGCATCACCCAGGGCGAGCGCTTTACCACTGTGCCACTCGGAGGAAGTTTTTTTGTGGTTTATGAAGAATTTTTTTGCGAAAAACGCAAATTTTCTTGCGACTACCTCAGACATTTTATTTAGCTTTCGCATTTCTCTATGTATAGCATGTGATATCATGTGATATATCCGGCCCTCTGAAGCATAAAATGAACGTGAAGAAAACGCACTAGAAGCGTTTTCCTTGCGTTCGTTGGGATTTGAACTGCAAGAAAAAGCTGCAACGTTTTTTTGGCCTTGTTCACACGGGCGTTAAAATCGAGCATTTTGATAAAGATTCTGGCGTTCATAGCGTCCGGTGAATGCTGATGAAGCGCCGAGGGTTTTCTACACATGGGAGTCAATGAGAGTGTTCACACGGGCTTTGGTGACGTGCGTTTGTATGGCGTCAGAAAAACGTTGCATGCAGCTTATATGCAGGACCAGATATATCCCATGATTCTACATGCTATACGTAGGAAAATGCGGGAAAATACAATTTAATATCAGCTGGTGAGCTTAGCTAGTGTATACCGTATTAATGTGCTTTGATTGTTAAATCACATATGGACATTTAGGTAGCTGGATAGCCTAGCTTATGCTGTTAAACTATTATTTTGTGTAATTATTAGGAAGAACACCCACTTACTGATCGTCTACGCATTACGGGCAATTTAGGAAAGCCAATTAGCCTAATCTGCAGGTCTTTCGACTGTGGGTGGAAACCCACCAAGCACGGGGAGAACGTGCAAACGCCATGCACACAGAGACGGGAATTGAGTGTGGTGGGGAATCGAACCCGGACCCTAAAGGTGAAAGTGCTAACCACTACACTGCCGTGCTGTCTTAAAAAGAACAATTAGGGAAAAATAAATTACCAGTGCCTTTGTAATCAAATTTGCAATTGGCTAATTCATTTATGTTAGAAGGCTGTTTTTACTTAGAATAAACTATATGAAATTATTATTATTATTATTATTATTATTATTATTAAATTTGATAAATAAATGAACTCAACCATCATAAAATTTGTGGTTGTAAATATAAACTCTAGACACAATACCTTATTTATTTACCTGTTATGTAAGATTTGACAAGTATTTTCAAGGACACCTATATTAGCATCTGTCCTTCACCTCAGATGTATACAGTACCTTGCAAAAGTATTCATACCCCTTGAACTTTATGGATTTGATGTGATAGAGCAACACTTAAATGGCACGTCATTGTGAATTGTAAGCAGAATAATAAATGGAACCAATTGTGGAATCAAATAAGCTGGGCAAGGAGACCATTATTCAGAGAGGCAGCCAGGAGGCCCATAGTAACTCTGGAGGAGCTGCAGTGATCCATGACTCAGGTGAGAGAACCGTCCATAGGATAATTATTAGTCATGCACTCCACAAATCTGGCCTTTATGGAAAAGAAAAAGAAAGAAAGCCATTGTTAAATGAAAGCCATAACAAGTCCAGTTTGCAGTTTGTGACGAACCATGCGTGGACACAGCAAACGTGGAAAAAGGTGCTCCGGTCAGATAAAACCAAAATTACAATTTAAACCATTTATAACCAAAATTCCTTCACCAGGAATAGGGAAGCTGGTCAGAGTTGTTGGGAAGATAAATGGAGCTAAATACAAGGTAATCTCGAAGAAAACCTGTAGTTTGTAGTGACTTGAGACCGTGGAAGAGCTTCCATTTCTAGCAGGACAATACAACTCTAAACATACAGCCAAAGCTACAATGGAATGGTTTAGATCAAAGCATACTCATGTGTTAGACCTAAATACGATTAAGAATATGTGGCAGGACTTGACAATTGCTGTTCACAGATGCTCTCCTAACTAAGCTTGAGCTATTTTGCAAATAAGAAAGGACAAAAATTTCTCTCTAGATGTGAAAGCTGGTGGAGACATACCCACAAGACTTCTGTATCTGTAATTGCAGTGAAAGGTGGTATTGACTCATGAATGCAAATGCATGCCACACTTTCCAGATATTTCCTCATAACAAAAATTGAAAACCATTTATTATTTCCCTCCACTTCACAATTAGGTGCCTCTTTCTGTTAGTCTATCGCAGAAAATCCCAATAAAACACCTTTACGTTTGTGGTTGTAACGTGACAAAATGAGGAAAATTCCAAGGGGTATGAATATTTTTGCAAAGCGCTGTAGTTGTTTCTACAAACATCATGAACTTTAAAACATTTCCTACAGCCATATTATTTACCATATTAACTTGTACTTGTTATGTCATTAAAATGTCAGCTTGTCTGATATGTCTTTGAGACTCACTGACCTTGACACAAGACCAGGAGGATCTTCAGGGGTGTTCCTTGTGATCTTATTTCATAACACATGGTTTTCTGGTAAACTGATGACAATAGAGCTTTCTGAACATGCTTATGGCTTGTTAAATAAAACATCAGTACTTGTTTTGCAGTCTTTTGCACATCAGGATGAGCTTCCCATAGGATTGAAAGAAATAAAGAAAGTAAGAAAATCTACAAACACAGAGATTAGGATCTGAAATAGGACTTTTTAAGAAAATAGGAACTGTTCGGTAACAACAATTATTATACTGGCTAAAGTTTTTAAATATACAAAAAATACATTGAAAAATACATGTATTAAATACCTTTTTATCACGGTTCTTAATGTGTTTTGCAAATGCACTTGACAATGCTGTTCTTACAAGAACTATTCCAGTACATGTCTTAAAATAACAACTGACTGTCGTTGTTGCTGTTACTTAACTACCTAATGCCATAGGTGTTTTAAAATTTTCAGTTCCATCTGTGTTTTGTACTGTTCTAGAATGTAAAAAAAAACACTAAACAAAAATACTACTACTACTACTACTAATAATAATAATAATTATTATCAATATTGTTGTTGTTGTTGTTGTTATAAGTGTACGGTAATGTATAAAAACTAGTACTTATTTAATTTCTATGTAAAACATATTAAAAATCATCTGATCGTCATGGGCAAATAAACCATCAAACTTTAACACAGACTTATTATGCAAAATTTACTATTATAGTCCTTTTTACACATTTTTATTGGTATTCTTATAGTTTTAATTAAAAAATTCAATAATCAATCAATAATATACAAGGGCTGTTCAAGTCAAGCCAGGGACCAAAGGACTTTTAGTTTTGCAGAATAACATAACACAGTTATTAGAGTAAAAACTACCTTTTTTTTCTCTATACAATTATATATATTACCTATGCAAAATATAATGGGTATTCACTTGGAGTGAGGTCAGGACTGTGTGGCAATGACCCCCAGCTGAGTTCCTGTAATGTGCGAATGGTGTGTGTAGGCACGTAGTTCACACAGGCAGACTGACGACAAGTTAACCGTCTGTTTTCAAGGATCAGGCTTTCCACTTGCTGAATCTTCACGGGAACGGCTGCAGCAGGGTCCAAGCCATCTTAAAAACATTTGCACCATTCAAATGTTCTACTTCGGCTAGGGGTCACGGCACCGCACTGTGCTTGAAGTCTTTTGTATCAATCGGTTGTATGCATTTGTCGACATGAAATTTTATCATGAGTCCCGGTTTGACTTGAACGCCCCTCAGGTTTTCTATAACAGGTGGATCTAATGCCAATGTAACATTTGTGTTTTGCAGTGGGTAGATTCACCATTTTATAATTATGTCACTATCCAAGTACATGAATATCTCTCTCCTCGTGTTTGTTTGTGTTTAAAAGCTGTAGTATAAAACTGCTATTTTTAAACATATAAGTATTGTTGTCTCATTGGAAAACAGGATATCCCATCCTTTGTTTTTACAGAGACAGTCTGTGTGTGTGTGTGTGTGTGTGTGTGTGTGTGTGTGTGTGTGTGTGTGTGTGTGTGTGTGTGTGTGGGCATGTTTTTATCTTGTTTGAGACCAAATGCCACTACAAGTACAAGGACATACAAACACAAGCAATACTAGACACCCTTGTTAGGATTTGTATTGTTTGTTTGTTTGTATCTTTGTTTATTTTATGTCGTAGCAATTTGACCGTTGCTTTATTTATTGTGTAATTAAAGAAAACACACATTATGATTCAGTGAAAGAAAGTAAGCATTTTTTTTTGCTACACTTAAGAACGGTATAGAATATTACAAAGAATATTAAAACAATATTTACATGCATATACTGTACTGTATGAGCAGTAACTTTCATTCCAAAGTTGCTCTTTAATGTTTTTGCGATAATGAGTAAACAAAAGAGAACAAAAGAGAAATAAAAGCTCTGTTCGTGTTCCTGAGAACAAGATGAATGCGTAACATCTGAGAAGGAGAGATGTATTCTGAGATAGGCCAAGTTTAGATGACAACTCAAAACCACTACATTATCACTCGGTACCCTGCTGCGTCAGCTACAATGCAGCTGTACACGATCCCTGTGTGTGTGTGTGTGTGAGTGTGTGTGTACGTGCGTGTGTGTTTGTGTGTGATGTGGTGTGATGGCAAAAACCAACATTGTAACCACTTGGCAGTGTGGCAGAATGGCTACATGCAGCTGTGCACTTTGTTTGTGTGTGTGTGTTTAAATTGTGTAGGAGGGCTGTGTATATGGGTGGAAGAGTAGAACAAACGCTGAAAAGGTTAGACTTGTGGTGACTCAGAAGAGGCAAAAGACCTTAGCTAGGTTTTAGCCGGATGCTTTCGCCCTGTTTTTCAAATCATCACTGAAGATATGCACACCCTCGCTCTACCTCTCCGCTTCCTTTATCTATCTCTCTCTATCTCTCTCTCTCTTTCTCTCGCTCTCATCCTCCCTAACTGGATGCGTGAGTTGTTACTCTTGGCATGGTGCCCGCTGCACCCTCACTGTGTATGGCCCCTGATTGTTTTTCTTTTTCCCTTCCTTGCTATACCTCTCCCTTTTCTTTTCCTGGCTCTATATCTCATGTTACAGAAGGAGAGAGAGAGAGAGAGAGAGAGAGAGAGAGAGATCCAGCTGCTGGCTGACTCATGGATATTATTCCTCTCTACCATTACTATTTATTGTTCCTTTTTATAACTCTGTGGTCACTAAGTGTATTTGACTTCTATAGTGTTATATTGCTTTTAAAATAGCTTTTGAGCCAACAGGTCAAACATAGGCATAAATTAATGAACTGCTAATTTAAAAAAAAAATGATGTATGACTTTACACATTATAGGACTTTCCCCATTACTTTTCTATCACATACTCTAAACTGTTTTTCATCCTTCCATAATCTTTACTACATCCTGTGTAGTAGTGCACAACACATTGTATACCCTTAAAAAGGGTTAATGTAATTTAAAATGCCTGAACATTTATCTTCACACAGGCACGACTGGAGACGAGATTTGAACCCATGACCCTGGAGGTGTGAGATCACAATGCTAACCATTAAGCCACATGTTCTTCATAAAATGAGTATTATTCAGTTTAGGGGACTTATGATCATATCATATCATACAAATTAAAACAATGTCATTTTTTCCTAGAGAGTAGGTTTGCTTTGTGTCAAGACACATTTTCTTTTTGTGTGGCAACGTTAGGTGGCATGGTGGTGTATTGGTTAGCACTGTGGCCTTGCACCTCCAGGGTCAGGGTTCAGTTCCAGTCTCAGGGACTGTGTGCATGGTACCGGGTACTCCGGTTTCCTCACAGTCCAAAGACTCCAAATGCAGATTCCCAAATAGTCTGTGTGTGCATAATGTTTTTAATATTGATGCATTCATTTAAGCAAATACTGTACATTGATATTAGACACCCTGACTAGTCAAAACATAGGTCATAACAAAAGTCATAAAAATATTAACTTTAAAATCTCCTCGGGTTTAGGTTCTGTTTTTGTGCCAAAATAAAAAGAATAAGTTCTGACCCCTTAAGGAATTATTCCATAAGACCTCTAAAGGTGTGGTGCTGTGATGTTTGGCACATGGACATTAGCAGCCAATCCTTTAATTTATGTGAGTTGCAAGGCGAGGCCTCTATGGACGAGAGTTGTTTGTCCAGCACATCCCATGGATGCTCAATCAGATTGAGATCTGGGCAGTTTGTAGGCAGGATCAACAACCTTGAATTATTTGCCTGATAAGGCCCATACAATTATGCATTTTTCTATTATAGCCAGTATTAACCTTTTTTTTTCATAAATTTGTGCTGCATTGGATTTTTGGTGAGATCAGAACAGACAGGCTAGATTTTAAATGAGGCTTGGGAGCCCATGATCCTGTCACCAGTTTCCTGGCATATAATTGGTTATTACTGGTGGGGTTAATGTTATCTGATTTTGATTTATACATATTTTCTCACACATTTCATTCTCATTTCCATCATTTTCTTATGATTCTGTAAAGCTGCTTCGCAACAATGATTATTGTTAAAAGCGCTATATAAATCAAAATATAGTTAAAATGGTATGTTATGGCTGGTTGGCATAGTCTGATACTAGGATAACTTTGACACCACTTGCACTCTGTGAATAAAAATGTACACTCTTTGCACACAGTTCAAATAAATGCTGTAATCTGTATAAGAGAAATATTTGTGAGGAAATTAAAATGGCACTGTAAAAGGTCAAGGTAAATTTTGAGATATGCACATGCCACTTGATTCCACAGGATAAGCAGCGACCTTTTGACTTGTTTATAATAATCTATGTGAAAACCTTTAGCTGCTCAGGACTATGTGTTAGAGCTGTTGCCAATCTTAATGCTCGTGTTATTAATAGGCTGAGATCTACATATGACTCACTGTGGTAGCCTTTTAGTAGACATCTGTTCGTTCTGCGCGAGACCTCTCGTCTTAACTCTCTATGGCAGTAAAACAACACTTTATTTCATTATATGCACTGAATGAATTTGAGTTGCCAGCTCTTCTTCTACACATTTTGTGCCACTGTGCTTGAGGAGGCACTTAGGCAGATGGGAAACGTGGCTTGTGTTGTAAGTGAAATTCACAACTCACACAAAGTGAGCATCTTCTTGCACTTGGGTATGGCTGAGTTTGCCTTTTAAATTGTCATATTTAAACATGTTACATTATGATAGTAATATTCTACTGGTATAATAGTATTCTTCTGATCTCTAAAGTCATGTATAGTTGAGGAAAATAAGGTTGTCAGTGTTGTAAATTAGCTGCCTGTCTTTCAGTTTCACACAGGAATTCACAACATCTTGCAAATGGCACATCATGAGTTTTTATTTATGAGTTTTTAGTCAGTGAGTGTTGGGCCTTATGGTTATTGAGCTGCTCACTTTTCTCTTTTTTTTAATTACCTTAATACCCTCACTGCACACCAAATTCATCCAACAGAGCCACAAAACCATTGACCATGGGCAGGTCACCCCAACTTACTGCATATCATGGGTTACTAGTGTTACGGTTTGTTTAATTCATTCTTAAACACGAGGGTGAGTCAAAAAGTTTTTCACACAGCACTTTCCATTTAAGGCTATTGTTTCCTCAGTCACTGCTACAGTATGCAGGTGTGTTCATGTTACATAAGTTCATTTGTAACTTTGGTGTGAGCAAAAATGGATGCCCCACTTGTGATTATCATGAAAGAAGAGCGGCATGCAGTGACTTGTTTAATTTTTTTGTGGTCTGAGGGTGTACCTGGCGCCGAAAAAACTTGCAAAAGAGTATAAACAGAAGCATTTGGGGATCTGCGAACAAAACATGGACCGATACTCTAAGAAAGGTAAAAACGTCTTGAAAAGAATCATGAATATTGACTACGAGTCTGAGAGTAGACAGCAGAGTATGGAACGGAAACATCCTCTATCGCAAAGCAAGGATCAACAATCAACAGTGCTTGTTACAGTGAGATGCTTATTCAGTAACTGAAACCTAAACTTCAGAGTAAACGCAGAAAGATTTTTCATGATAATGCATGTCTGCACACTTCTGCCCACAAAGTCGACTCTCTGCAAAAACTTAGTTTTCAGGTGTTAAGGCATCCTCCCTACAGTCCTGATCTCGCTCCATCAGACGTTCATCTGTTTGGGCCCCTGAAAGCAGCCCTACAAGGATGAAGATTCACTTCTGATGAAGAAGTGAAGACAGTGGTGTATTCATGGCTTGCAGCTCAACCTAAAGACTTTTTTTAATGAAGGAGCTTGTTAAAAGATAGACAAAGTGTATTGAAAAGCAAGGAGACGCATTTCTCTTTTATAAAAATCGTATAAATAAATTCTGTAATCAAAGTGGGGATCATTTTTGACTCACCCTCATAATCAAAATAGAGAGATATGTAAGCTCATGGCAAATGTTTTGTTAACCAGACAGGACCATAGTACGTTACATTTAGTCACAAATTTATCCTGGTCAAGGTCACAGTGGAGCTGGAGCCAGTCCCAACAAAACTGGACACAGGGTCAACATAAGCGTGCACACACACACACACACAGTAGTCATGTAGGAGAAACTGGAACAGGTGCAAGCGCAGCGTTCAATAAATAGGCAGGCAAACAAATCTAAAACAGTGCTCAAAACCTGTGGTAAGGTAAACAGACAAAAGGTTGGGTGAACTGCAAACATCAGACCATGGGGAAAGACAGTAACAAAACGTTCTGTAAATTCAAGCGCGGGTTTGCTTCTTATAGAGTGTGTGAATTCCTACATAGTGTGGGTTCTAACTATGAACTAGAGAACTCCATCCAGAACTCCATCATGCACAGTAACTTGTTCTGGATGGCCATGTTTGTTTTGTTTTCTGGAAAATATCTGGAGTTTCTTGCAGAATGACACCCACCCAACCCTAACCACTTCAGGCACCATAATACCGAAGATAATTACTATATTTGTAACAACAGTGCTGTTGATTTATTATTAGCCAGAAGTTGCTGATTATTGTTCTTTTGCAGCGATAATCTGACTGTAGGAACATTTCTGAGCATGCTGATATATAAATCTCTCACACCTCGTTGTTGATGATTGTTTTCCTCTAACAGCTCATCTTATCATGTTTATAATGATGATATGTGCTATTAGAGGAAAACAATCATCAACAAGGATGTGTGATGATTGTTTTCCTATAACAGCACATCTCATCATGTTTATAATCCTTATATAATTTCCAGGAAAAAATGGTGTTTTATCAGTCATTACAGCTGATGTTTGTTTTGTTCCATGTCTTGCAAAACTCAATAGATAATGGAGGAAGCACCAGCATTTGCATGTCAGGATCACACAAGTACAGTATCACTCACTCACAAGTATCAGTGTGTCATAAAACTGTGTGTGTGTGTATGTTTCTGTGTGCATGTGCATGTGTGTGTGTAAGACGGGCAAAGACAAGACTAAGGTAAACAAACAGAAAAAATGTCTTTTTTCATGGGCCCTATGTTCTCACTGCTGTTGTAAAACAACTCTGAATATATATAATATTTTATATTCCAAAACATATCATTAATCAAATGTAGCACCATTTTTCACTAGTTAATGCTAAACTCTCATTTATTTATGTAACACTATGTTGTATTTAATTGTAATGAGATGCCTTAGGAGGCTGCACCGTGGTGTAGTGGTTTAATTGCACCTCCACTTGCACCTCCAGGGTCCGGGTTCAATTTGCGGCCGGGGCCGATTCCCGTCTCTGTGTGCATGGGATTTGCATGTTCTCCCCGTGCTTGGTCAGGTTCTCCCGGGTACTCTGGTTTCCTCCCGAAGACATGCAGATTAGGCTAATTGGCATTTGCATACTGCCCGTAGTGTGTGTATGTGTATGTGTGTGTGTGCCCTGTGATGGACTGGCACCTGTCCAGGGTGTACGCTATTTTGTGCCCTGGGATAGGCTCCAGCCCCTCAGTGAACCTGAATACAGGATAAAGCGGTATAGACGATGAGAAAGTGATGCCTCTGGGTGGCACAGTGACTTGGTGGTTAGCACTGTTGCCTTACACCTCCAGGGTCCAGGTTCGTTTTGTTGGGTTTTCTCCGGGTGCTCCATTTTCCTTCCGCAGTCCATAGACATGGTAATTGGGAAAGGCTTCAGGCCCCTCACGACCCTGTATACAAGATAAAGTGGTAAAGATGATGAGTGAATGATAAGTTAAGCTTTAAATTACAAAAAACACACAACTTTGTTGGTTGCACTGCCTAAAAACTATTTCTACATGATGATAAAAGCAAAACCATTCACACACACGTAAGTCCTTAAATAACTCACTATGGAAACTTTTTTATGCCCATCCCCCCTGGTCTAGTACTGTGGAGAGAACCTTAAACTGGATAAACAAAGAAATTTACTCCATGTGAATCGGACTGTGGTTCAGTTCACCCACTGCTGTGTTTGTATTCCATGATTGTGTAATTAGCTATATAAAAAAGTCCAAACAACCCAATGGCAGCTACGCTTGGAGTCTTTAAATCAGATCCATCCCATAAAAAGAAAAGGGTTATAGGGGTTGTGGGATGGTCAGGGCAGTTTTAGAGGGGTTTGTTGTTTGCATGAGTATTCTGAGTTTTAGCCAAGCTTTTGGAGTACAGCCAAGTGCACTCACTCGCTAATTGCTGTCAGGAAAATCACTCAACGGAGCCAAAGACTTGTTTGAACAATACCATCTCAGCAATTCTCCAGGAACCCTATGCATGTTCTCCAGTGTTTTCTCTGGGTTCCCTCACAAAACTCATGGTTGGTGAGCTGAGTGAGACAAATTGCTCATAGAATCAAATGTGTATTTGTATGGTGATCATCAGTAGTGTGTCCAGTACTTGGACCTCCAGGGTTGAGGGTCATGTGTGCATGGTATGTGCATGTTCTCCCTGTGTTTGGTGGGTTTCCCCTGGACGCTCCTGTTGCTTTGAACAGTCCAAAGACATGAGGTTTAGACTAGGTGCTATTTCCAAATTGCCCATAGTATGTGAATGCGTGGGTGAAGGTTGACCGGAGTTCCCATCATGGTTGTAAAATTGGAATAAATACAGTGGCCACCATTGGCTTCTACAGTCTGTAGTTGAACTATAGAGGTTCCTAAATGGATGTAAGATGAGTGAATTAATCAATTAGAGGCACAACAGCCAGGTCAGCAATAAGGGTTAATGCAGCTGTTTAGTTATGCTAAATTCCCAGAAAGCATTATATTGAGCAGTATATTTCTGAGTTTTATTGCCCTTTGAAGTTTAATGATTTGTGCTTTCTGAAGTGTCTTAGTGAGAGCTTTGAAGATATCAAAGGCTGGATATCTTTAATTAAATTAAACAAACCAGATGTTCACCATTCTCTTTGGACAATCCAAATCTACTTCCAATGTAATATACAACATAGGAGAACTGTCAGAAAATGTTAAACACCATGTGAGGAATTTAGAATCACTGATTTGATCATGAAATCAGCTCTGTTGGCTGGTCCATGTCACAGCTATAGCTTTGTGCCTCTACAAGGCTTGTCTGAGGCTGTAAACCAGCTTAACTGCTGAATATTAAGTCACTTTTTCATCATTCGATGTGGATGACTTTGTCTATTGTATCTTTTGTGTTTATGCATGTTGCAATTATATATACTCTGCCTGGCCAAAAAAAAGCCAATACCTCTATACCTAATATATTGTTTGATCGCCTTTAGCTTTGATTACAGCATGCAAAATAGTGGTGGATTCTTATCAGAAAATGATTCCTCATGTTCCCAGAACAACTCTTTGACAATTTGAGTCCTAGAAAATGCTCATGCCGTCAAGGAAGAAGAAATGTGTTGATGTGATACCCCGCTCAGTCAGTACATTTAGGTCATCGGCTGACTTCATTTTATTGACATCTAACGTTGTTGAGCTTAGACCTGACTTATTAAAGTTACCCTTAATCATAATACTGTACTGCCTTCAGTGGCTACTATGCATGATGGGTGCATCGCTTCATGTACTTTCCTTCTTACCCTGATGCACCAGCTCTCTGGAATAGGGTCAGTCTAAACTCAACAGACAAGATGACCTTTTTTCTATTGCTCCAAAGTCCAGACTTTATGCTCCAAATCAGATTTTTTTTTCTAATTACCCTCACAAACAAATGCCTACACAGCACTTTAGTCCTTTTTTGTACGTGTAAATATTTTCACTATTAAACATTTCACTATTAACATAGATTTTTATGATGCAATGTCACCAAGCATCTAAGTGATCTCTATATTTTTTTCTGAACCTGATGTTAATGATTTAATAATAACCTTCCATGTTTAATAATGGTAAAATGGTTCTTAAGCCAATTCCAATAATTTTAATGTTTATTTTGCTTGATGCAAGCCAATAAGTTGACCCTTTTGAAACTTTTTTCTGTCCAGGCAAGGTACATAACTTACTTACAGCATTCAGTTAAATGTCCTAGTGGACAAAAGTAAATCCTCATGAGCATAGATTCAAGTCCAATAAAAATAAATTCTCTGGCAAACTCCATATTAGGACCAACCTTTTTGTTTGCTTTTGTTTGCTTTGGCCTACCACTTAGAAGAGTGTGAGTTCAATCCCAGCACTTTTAAGTGACCACTGTTGGGCCCTTAAGCATTGCCCTTGGCCCTCTGTGCTTCAACTATGCCATATCATGGCTGACTCTGACCGCAGGTTCCTAACAAGCTGTGAAATGCAGAGTAAATAATTTGATTACAGTATACAGTACTTGTGTGTAAAAATAATGATTTTATTTTCTTTGCTCCTAATTTGAGGTCAGTGTGATGATCTCATTGTTTGTAGTAATATGTACAGGAACAGCCAGATCTGTTATTACCTGCAGAGAACACAAATCTTGTTATCAGATGCAAAATCAAGAACTATAATGCCTGGAAGAACAAGAATAAAAGTAGAAACCCAAACGATATCTGTAAACTCAGTGTTTACTATGTTCCAGTGACTGCTCCTCTTTGCTTGGCCCCTATTAACAATAATAAAAGACAGTACAAGATGGAACAGATTTTGGATTTCCATGAACATCGTCCCATGTTGCAATGCTACAAACCACCAGCTGTTGTGACTTGTGATTGGTGCTTATCCTCTGTTTGTCATTTTATAGATTACAGTTAAAGGTGAGCTTTTAGATGACAAACAGTCCACATCTTGCTTTGCCAGGTCACTGAGTGGATTCCCCAAGGCAGTACAGTTGTCTTTGAGATCAAGGCCAATGATTTTGCCAGGGTAGTGATAAATAGAATTCATAGCTGTGATCTTATTTTTGGGATGTGTTTGCATTTTTGTTTTACTTATTAAAAACATATTAGCCATAATTTGTCGGCATGGGAAGGGTTAATATATTGTATCTGGTGAAATGAAGGTATAATTTTGATGTCCCTTTTACATCTGTGTCTGTTGCTGTCACAGACATAGAATTAATCACTATCATAAATCACACAGAACACAGAATCTCCAAAGGGGATAGGTATTATTTAGTTTTATTACTGCCATTAGTTCTGGCATCAGTTACACAGTACTATACTATTAGGAATAATTTGACAAGCAATTCTGTATTTAATCTAGCTTTTTTCACTTTGTGGTTTAAAAAAAATGATAAGCGCTAAGGGTAAAATACTTATGTACTTTTGACTTGTGTCTACCAGGCCCAGTAAAACCTTTTCCCCAGAGAAAATTCAAAAGCACTTTATGGATTGCACAATCATAATATTGCTAATTCATCTTAAACAACACTTTGTCTCCTTAGTAATTACTAATACAGTATATAAGTCATTCCAAATTGCCCCTGAACTTGATTGTTACAAGCTACTGTATAGTGCTAACTAGCTTGAAACACAAGGCTAAATCCCAAATCCCTCTCTAACTCATTTTTTCTCCTTTCCAGGCTTAAATACAGGCTTCAACCCTGGAACAGTTTGTTAGATATTAATTAGAAAGCTTGAAATGTCAACATTGTTTCCCAGAACATCATTATGCACTCCATATTCCATGGCAACATCTCATTAGCAACAGCAGATAAACGAGATAATGCTATCTCTAGCACATGCCACCAAATCTAAAAGGAATCAAATATTTTGCACAGGTACACATATGCATTGTGTGAGATAATCGTGTGTAATATGATAACAAATCTGGAAATTAATATTCTTATTACCTTCTTCAATCTTTTTCACCTGCTTGTTTCTCTTTTGAATAAGCTAAAAAATTCGCCCTAACATACTAAATATGACTCTTCTATCTGTGTGACAAAGCATCAGGTAATTCAACAGGTAGTCAGTTAATCATCAGGTAATATTTCTATTATTATTATTATTATAAATATTATTATTATTAGTAGTAGTATTGAAATACACCTCAAATATAATTATTAACAAAATTACATACAGTAGCAGCCTAATGTTGGTCAGTGGTACTTCTGCCATTCCCTGGTGTAACTGATGACATGGTAGTCATGTGTCTGTAAAAGGTCAATGGGTTTTAATTAGTCTATTGTACTAAACTGAAGTTACTAAGTGTTTAAAGATGGAATTTTAAGTTTTAACTTGTTTTTATTATTTGCAGTCCGAAGTCTTTCCAAATAAGAACGTCCACATTCATCTTTATGCTTTTTATGTGATCGTCATCTTTCGGCCTGCATGCTTTAGCAGCATCAAATGTTTTAAGGTAATGATGACCCCTAATAAATGTTCGACATCAGGATGGGTCAAGCAATTCCAGAGGGCAAAACTTGTCATGATCACTAGTAAATCAGGAGAAGCATATGTAGCTGGGAAAACATAAGAACGTAGAGGGGGGAAAAGGAGAGAAAAGACAGAAAAAAAACAGATTATTAGGTGTGTTCTTGTCCTGTAATGGTTTAAGAGAATGTACATTGTTTTGACAAGACTAGTGATAAAAGAATATCACATTATATTAATCACATTAAGCAACCCACCGTTTGTTCAGTACTAGCAAACAGCCTTCACCTTTTGATCATAAAATCCCACAAGTTCAGTTAGGTAAAATAATGGGTAAAATGCGCTTAGGTAAAAATAATGTAACTGAAAAACCATTCATAGTTACTATGTAATTAGAAACTGTGATTGCCAAAAAAAAAAAACTTAAGGAAATTAATAAGCATCCAGTATATAATGTACACATTTCTCAATTTTAATAAGCTGGTGTCTCTCATTTGGCTTTGCTGAAACATATAACTGTGTTGGGCCTAAAACAAAACCTTGATGAACATCAAACTTTACTTTAATATGCATAAAAAAATTTCTTTACCACTATAAACTAACAAGGATCAGTCAACTAAAAACTGAGCAAGGAGAGGACATACCCTTAATTCCAACCACATTTCTAGTCTATCAAGGAGTTGTGTCAAAAGCTGCAGTAAGATCATTACACACATGCAAGGATAGAGCTGTGATACAACTAAATAGTAGTTTTATATTAGCTTATATATTATTAGCCGACAGGGATTGAGGTTAGGCATTATAAATCATAGTTTACATTTAGGCTCAACAGGGACCCAACAGGGACAACTTGGTGTTTGTGGGATTTGAACCTTCCGAACCATAGTCAAACGCCTTAACAACTGAGCTACCTTTGATACCTGTTTAAAAAAAAAAAAAAGCCTGTGTAAAATAATAAAATTCCAATAATTAGTTCCATAACACAATGATGTGACATACATAACACAATATGCTGATGAGGACAATTAGAGTTTGTTTACTACCATGAACATGATATAATCATGCTTGGGCTTTCAACATCTTATGGAGGATAAATCATAGTGAGTTAAACACTTCAGCTTTCTTATCACAATAATCTTGTTGTGCTCCCTGTGTTTCGTCTCCTCCTTTTAGAGCGGATTAGAACGAGGCAAACAGCAAAGCTGCTAACATGACACAACAGGGCAATAAAACAATAATTATGGTGTAACTGAAACTGACTCACTCTCTAGTCATCAGAGTTGTAAATCAAACAGTCAGAGACTTTGCATGTACAAAATAATCTGATAACCTTAAAATGTTCTAATTTAATTTTTAAGGGATTTTAAGGAAATGTCCCATTTAATTCATGTAAAAATAGAAGGAGTGTGTAAAAAATGGTTCTAATTCCTAAAGAGTTAATGCAATCGTGTGTTGCCATTTGTGTAGTACACCTGCAATTGGCAATGTATCAAGCCACCTTGTGCCCCAAGTCTCCTGGGATAGGCTACAGGCCTATATACAGCAACCCTATATACAGTATAAAGCAGTATAGGTGATAAGTGAGTGAGTGAGTTTGTGCTGTGTGTGTCTGTCAAAAAGAATTTGATGCTACACTTACATTTAGCTTAACTTCATACGGTCATGCACATATGAGCGGCATTTAAGTCAAAGAACTCTAACACTTGAAACCATCTGCAGAGCATTTAGACCGCAGAGCTGAGTACTACTCTATTGATTACTGATGGGACGTGCAGTGAAAACACTTCAGTGAGCTACACTATTATTTTTATTGTCGGTATTTATAGAGTCACCAAACAAGTTGTAATATGTACTTAGTGTAATAATATTTCCAAAATAAACAGCAGCCGGTACGATCATTTCAACGCTCTGTTTTGAACAGAAAGTTTAACAGAGCTTACAATGTGCAGTAAAATGCCTTTGCTCTTGTCAGCACTGGGAATTTCAGTAAGAGCTAACAGACCGTTAAATGGTCATAGACAACAGCATTTACTATAAGCCTCAGGGCAGACATATTACTGGTTACAGAAACATCTGGGGTCTTTAAGTCTATAGGATTTATCACCTTATTAGTGAGCAACTTGTAACAACCGCATCCTGAACGCTTCAAAACCAACATTAAATTACATTTCTTGTTCCGCTTGACCTATTTTGCACAACAAAGGTCTGTATCAGTCATAGTAATACAATAATATTTTATTCCTAGTTGTAGAATAAGATTTTGTTAGAGGTCATATAAACAGCACACTAAAGATAGTTTTGGTTTAGACCAATTATTGTGTATTTCACCGCAGGTACGTCATTTTTCTATTGTTAGTTCTAGCTTTCCACAAAATAACTAGATAGTGAAAGTCACAGGCCTAAATAGTATATCCCTGAGCAACATTCCTGAAGCAATATTAAAAAAATATTAATGATGGGAGTAAAGAATATAAGTTTGAGAGAAAAAAAAAGAAATGTTGCTCATACAGTGGGTACAGAAAGTACTCAGACCCCCTTAAATTGTTCATTCTTTATTACAGTATATTGCAGCCATTTAAGGATTATGGAGGCCACTGTGATCTTAGGATCCTTTAGTGCAGCAGAAAATAAAAAGTCTGAATACTTTCCGTACCCACTATGTGACATTTTTTTTAAAGACTGATGGGAGTTTGCACTGTACTACAAGCTAAAACTTAAGTTAGCAAGTGATCCCATAATCACAACACATATTAATTACAGTACCGGTCAAAAGTATGGACACACATTCTAATCCATTGTGTTTTTAGTGAATTATTTTTTACTATTCTAGAACAATGCTGGACATTTCAAATCGATGAAATGACACATATGGCATTAGGTAATTAACTAAAAACAACATTCAATTGTTATTTCAAGACATGAAGGTTAGTTGTTTTTCATCAAACTGGCTCTCATGAAGACAATCCCAGGAAAGCAAGACCAAAACTTACCTCTGGTTCAGATGAGAGTCACCAACCTCAAAACTCACCAATTAACAGCACCACAGATTAGAGCCGGTATAAAGACATTACAAAGCATGAGTAGCAGACACATCTCAATATCAACTGTTTAAAGGAGATTATTGCATATTTTGGTTGAATTTAACATTGTTTTATAGTGTAGAAATAATAAGAATTAGGAAAGATTAGTTCATTAGAATGTGTGTCCAAACTTTTGACTCACGGTACCATTATTACCATAAGTCCATGATTACGGCTCTGGGTAACTCATCAGAAGGGCAGTGGTTCAAGCCCCAGCGCCACCAAGATGACACTGCTGGGCCCTTAACACTGTTTGCTCTGTATCATCAGCATCCAAATAATCTGTGATATGAGAAGCAACAGTTTTACTGTGATGCATCCCAGGTCATCAGAAGAAGCCATTATTTGTATATGTGACAAATAATGGCTTCTTCTGATGACCTACAGTAATGTGTAAAAGTTAGTGGACTTTGTGTGAGGCAGTTTGAAGATTCAGTCTGTCTAAACCCCTCCTTTCCGTGAGCCCTCATTGCTGTGATTGGTCAGATGGCGCGGTGATTTATGATTGGTCAACCGTTACAGCGTGTGTCGGAAAACGAAACGCCCATGACCATAACTGAACGACGGCTCTGGAGACCCGTCAATACATAGAAAAGATGGTGTCAGTTTTACCGTGGAACCACCAGCTAATTTTATATTAACTGTGGCTACAAAAATCGAGAGGTCTTTTATCTTTGTGTTGGTGTTGCGTTAAAAGGACAAACACAAACAAGTAGATAAAGCAAACATGTATTATACAAAACTAAATAAAGTAAATGAAAAAGGTGCACCACAACCAAACAAAGATATAAACAATATTTACAAACTATATATAATAAATGGTATGTGTGCGAGTGAGTGGAAAATGTCAGAAGTCCGTGTTTATTGTATGTGTGTTATCTGAGTATACTGAGTATGGTTTGGTCTCACCGGGGTTAATGAAGTCCGAGAGGCCGATGGTGAGAGGGTGAGAAGACCATAGAATATGTCCAGTCAAAGATAATCCGGTTAAAACAATCTCTCCTTCTCTCGTCCAAACAAATAACTGCAGCGCTGTTCCACCATTACTACTCCGCATTGCCTCTTCGGCAAACCCCGAGGAAAAAAAAAACTCAGAAGTGCGCATGCGCCCTGCCACTTCGCGAGATTTAAGTTCAGTTTTGGTGAATGGTGGAGAATAAAACAGTTCTCGTTTTTATTCTTTTTATATATTACAAAATGTTTTTGAGCGAACCTGGCATGAATGCTCGGTCACATTAACAAGAGTGTGATAACGTTAATTGTAAGGTGGCAGGCAAGTTGTTCGTGACGTAGAACTTGGGCGGACATTATGCAAATATGTTACGGAGTGACGTGGATCCGTGACAGAGTAAAAATAGATTGGCTAATGACTCATTTAGGTGAATGTGAGCCGATTCCTTTTTTAATAGATAAAAACTCCATTTATTGTGCACTGTCAGCGTCACAGATAGTGCAGATAGTTTTTGTTCACATTCAGCTACACACTGCATGAAAGAAAATATTAGAAAAAGCATAATAGAACCTCTTTAATGCTCTGCGCCATCTTTGGTAAAAAGCAAACAGTATTTCAGCAAAAACACCTCATACCCACTGTCAAGCACAGTCATGGACGGGTGATAATTAGAACTTGTTTTTGCAGCCACGGGACCTGGGCATCTTGCAGTCATTGAGTCGAATATGATCTCCTCTGTATACCAAAGTATTCTAGTGGCAAATGGGTTGAAATTAGGTCATGCAGTTGGACAATAATCTGAAGCACACAAGTATCTTTACATTAGAATGGCTGAACAATTAAAGAATCAATGTTTTGGGGATGGCCCAGTCAAAGTCCAGACCTCAACTCAATTGACCTTAAAAGAACTGTGCATAAGTGAATGATCAAAAACCTCAATGAACTGAAGCAATATTCTAAAAAAAACAAAACAAAAAAAAAACTAAGACTGATAAAGTAATACAGGAAATAATTATTGCTGCTAAGGGTGGATCTACAAGTGATTAAATCATGAGGAAACATGGTATTGCCCACTTTTTTTTCTTTTGACTTCACTTTTTTGAATATGTCTGTTTGCACGGTGGGAAAAAAGTTCTGATGAGCTCAGATAAGATGACTTTTATAGTTTTTACATGAAAAACGTATTAAATTAAAAGAAGGGGCACTTACTTTTATTGTGGGTTTAAACAGATTTGCCTCATGTTTATAATGGTTTCTCTAATGATTACTAAAGGTTTTAATAGCCCTTGTTTTAACAAAGCGTAGAACAAAACCACACAATCATTCAGTGACTCTTTGTTATGTTTGCTCTATGAAAGCAATTTTGTCACATGACTTCTTTAGACACACTACAAGCCTCCATTCCCAGGTGGAAGCAGTAGTACTGTTCATTGAGGTAAAAGATGAGGCAAGCAGAGGTGCATGCTGGGAGGGGGAAATGTGTTCCACAGCTGTCAAGGCCTGCAGGAGTATTGCGCAAATTCTACAACTTTGTTGATTGCCTTTGGGACTCGGCTGGAGTATGCCAGCTACTCAGGAGATTGTTTGAAAGGAGTTGGCTGCAGTCCAAGCCTGGAATAAATCAGCACAGTCAGCGTGGAACAACAGCTATCTGATGGGTGGAGGCGGAGAGCGAGGGTAGAAAAGAGATAGAAGGTGTAGTTGAGAAACAATGGGCTGCCCAGCCAAAAAGTGGGGTGAAAGACAGATGGGATGATACAGCAACAGCTAGTTCTGAACCTAATGTTAAAACAAAAACAAACAAAAAAAAAAAATCAGAAATGTATATTCAATACTAACTAAACTTTACCCTAATCACCATTTGGCGTCTCGACCTAAAAGGGCTTTCTTATGAAATCAAACCTAGTAATTTGATGATTCCAGCAGCTTCAGCACTTGGGCACCTACACTGTATGTAGCTGGCAGGCATTACCTTCCTCTCTCGTCTTGCATCGTCACTCTTACTCACAGTGAGTGAGCAGACGGAGGGTCAGCAAGTACACTTTTCTCATTACTGTTTACCACATGCTGAGTGAACCTGGTCAGGACGTTGCTTTTGTTATGCTAACATAAAAAAAAATGAAAAGGGAAAAAAAAGTAGTAAAAGGGAGGGGATGTGTTGTGGTGCAACAAGACAGATAATCTTCAGTTGGAGCCTTGCTTTCTATGATAGCCTGCTTTCTGACAAAGAGACAAGGTCAGATATATATATAAAAAAAAAGTGGTTTGTTTTGCAGAGAACAGAAGTGATATTGCAAAACAAAATCACATATCAGATGAATGTCTAATTCTCCTAAACATTTAACACATTATCTATATCTGCACAATTGTATCCAGACCCTATAAAGCAAGAGATCTTGTATGCACAATAGTTCACTGCAGCAAGAAGGGAAAAACAGAGTTCACCAAGTTTGTAATGGCGTGCTTGGTGAAATTCAGGTCCCTCCCTTTGACCGCAGGAGTGGGTTTGTGTGTGTGTGTGTGTGTGTGTGTGTGTCACAGCTGTGAGACTGGGAGAGACTGCTTAGTTTAACACAACAAAAGGCTTGTGCCTGCTAAATAAAGCTAGATACATGTGTAGATTTATATTTATTCGAAAAAAGAGAAAAACTAGAAAAGTAGTTGCATTACTTTAAGGTATTAACGATAGACAGCAACATCTACATTGTGCTATAATATGGAATACATGTTACACCTTATTTGTTAGTTTTGGCTTTGGCTTTCCTTTTCCTTTCAATAAAATGATCTCTAATTATTACCGAGGTCATGAAAACAAATAAATGACTCAGTATTACTCATGGTCCGAGAAGGATGATTGTTATAACAGTAATCAAGTACTGCTATTCAGTCCCAGAACAAGTAAAGCACCAAGATTTACAACCATTTTGCCCTGTTGCTTAAAATGTATAGTATTTTGCTGACTTGATTAGACTCCTTCTCTTAGTCACTGTTGTTTCTCTGTGTGTTTCGAGTGTTGTGATTCTCATGACAATCTCCCTCACATTCTCACAGAATCAACATCAAAAGTCATTTCATCTATCCTGCATGCAAATTATGGATCAGATGACATGTTATGACAGTTCCCTTATACTACTAAGTCTTTAATAAATTCACACAAAAGCTTTACGGCTAATGCGGTAACAATATAGGAATATACAGTAAGTCTATTTGACCGAAAAGCTATCAACAAAACTTGGAAACAAACTGTGCGGACCCCTAACCATCACGCTCATATGGGCTTTTTAAACAAACAATTACAGAATTACTCCCCCTTTGCTGTTATAACAACCTCCTCTATTTTCTTCTGGCAAGAATTACTGCTACATTATGGAGCATGGATGTAGGATTTGCTCATTCAGCCACAACAGCATTAGTAAGATCAGGCTCTAATGCGGGGTCATTTTCAATTTTAAGTTCTACAAGTGCAAACTATGGCAACTCAACAAGACAAACACTTGCTGGTATGGTTTATCCTGGTCAGTATTGCAGTTGGACGCCATAAACACATCATCATGATCACCCAAGCTTCAGTTTGTAAATGTGAAATATTCGTATGCTTAAACTGTTTATTTAGAATAAATAAATAAATAAATATATATGTGTGTATATACATATATAAAATGCAAATTATTATCTTTATTAATAAGTGATTTGATTACAGTGTTCAATGTCAATGTGAAAATGATGCTGAGCCTAAACCTGACCAACGGAAGCAACCCAGATCATAACACTGCCTCCAAGTGATTGTACTTTGGCACTATGCATTATGGGTGCATTGCTTTATGCACTTTTCTTTTTACCCTAACCCACCTATATACACCTATATACACCATTAATTATTATTAATTACTGCCATTATATTGCTTTGAAATGATCTTAGTTTCACTATTAGACATAGCTGCGATTTCTAGTGTTTTTTGTTTTTGTTTTTTATGATTCCCCAAGATTTTAAAGGATCACAGTTTATTTTCCCAACCACATCTTTCCAGGTTTTTTATAATGTGTTGGAGTGCCCCTTAACATTTCCCCTTAATATCTGGTAACATTAATGCTCCTCAGTTGTTTTCTTTGCTTGATGCAGCGAAATAATTTAAACTGAACTGTTTTCTTAAACTAAAACCTTTTTGGACAGGCAGTGCATATTTATACAGTTACAACAGGAACTAACCTGCCTTGTGAACTTTCCACAAAATTACACATAACTTTTATTGGTAAGTGCACTTACTATGTACATTAAAAATGACTAAATACAAAGAAAAATACTATAAGGCCTAAATGATATAATGAAAGGATAAAAAAAAAAACTAGGTGATACCGTAAATAATCTAATTTTAGGGTGGTACCAGGACCAGTGCTTTGCTTTGGGCCATATAACACCACCCTGTCATTTATTTTGCCATAACAACACACCCAGAAAAACGTAATTGGATGACTATGAGTGTTTTGTCAAAATCACACAATGCATCAAAATTTCACTATGCAGCTCTGCAGGGCACTATCTGGTTAACCACATTCCATCTTCCCTTTGCTACTTAAATCAAGCAATATCACATGAGAGGGAGTGCTGTTTGTGAAAGAAGCTTTGTATCTCGCTTTAGGTGTAAATAAAACCAAAAATTCAGAACAACTTAGAAGCAATTGTTAAAGAGAGAAAGTGTTGTTTAGGATGTATTTTCTTGTTAAAAGTGCTTCTGTTATTGGTTCTGAACGTGAGTTATGGCTGCTGCACTCTCCTCAGCACTGTGGACCGTACTGACCTACTTTCGCCAATCCTGGTGACCGACAGCTAATGTACTTGATGTTTATTAGAACACATCTAGTGAGTGATATATATTTTTAAACTTCCTAGTACTGTTACCGTCTATTATCACCACCCATCCAACCAGATTGCCCTGTCATACCTAACTTTTGTGTAATATGTAATAAATACATAAATGTTTTTATTTTTATTTACATTTTAGGGCCTTTTCCATTTGTACTCAACTGCACAATGAAAACAGCCTGCAAACCTGCTTTTCTTTTGGTGTTGTGCCTAATTACCACTCTAAGCTGCACAAAAATAGCACTGCAATAAATGACCGAGCATGACAGTCATAAAAACTGACAAAACTGACTGTGCACTAAATGTTGGAAATTAAAGTTTTAATTTATGGCTGTGTTGGGCTTGTGTTGAGATTATCAAGACACAAACTTCATAAGGCTTTAATGTAGAGTCTAAGTCAAGTGACAAGGTTCAATTTTAAAATGATCCATGAGGTCAACATGCAAGTCAGGTGCAACTAGGTGCAAAGTCTGGAGCCGCTAACATCACAATCCTAAATCCCATCTCTTCTTTAAATTCTACAGATATACATTAACTGCTATTTCAGGAGGTACCCCCTTCTACTGGATTGGACCCTTCAGAACCATCTTAATTCTTCATGGCATAGATTCAACAAAGTGCTGAAAACCTTGCTTAGAGACTTTGGTCTATATTGACATAATAGTATCACACAGTTTCAGATTCAGCTGCACTTCTATGATGCATTTCACATTCCAAAGGTGCTATTGGATTGAGATCTGATGACTGTAAAGGCCATTTGAGTACAGCTGCTCATTGTCACATTTACACTTTACAGATTACAGTGTTCAGTGTCAATGTAATAAACCTAAACCTGCCCAATGGAAGCAACCCAGATCATAACACTGCCTCCAAGTGATTGTAGAACCAGTCTGAGATGATTTAAGCTTTGAGACATGGCACACTATCCTTATGTCCCAATTGATCAGCACTTTTAAAAATACTCAGTCTAGCGCCAACAATGACATCATGTTCTCCCCATTGTTATACTTGGTTTAACCTTCAGCAGATCATCTGAACCTGGTCTATAAGCCCAAATGCATTGAGTTGTTGCCAAATGATTGGCAGATTAGATATTTGTGTTAACGAGCAGCTGAATAGGCAATACTCAATGAAGTGGCTGCTGAGTGTATATCATACATTTCCTATTACTAAAATTGACTTGGACCTCCTTCAGTTAGTTTTTGGGGATAACCCAAAAATGGATGACTCATCCGGGAAGTCACTTTAGAATGCAGACAAACAGCTAAGGAACTAGGAGGCCTCAATATCCTTATGTCATGACTCAACCATTAGAAACTGGTCAAAAATCTTCTTCATGGGAGATTTGCTTACTGCTAACCAAGATAAATATCCTGTACGGTCTTACATATTCCAAATAAATAAGTAAATAAATCAATTTTTAAAGATTTTATGACCCATAATTGATAATGTTCTTTCCACTCATGGCACAAATGTGGACCATTTGGGAGACATGGGTCTTATTACAGTAGTCTATCACAGAAAGTAACAGCAATCCAGTGTAAGACCATCACACCAGCAAGCAAACATGGTGGTGGTGTTATGGTATGGACTGCTGATTCACTATGCATTCTGCTCTCCACACATTTGGTTTACGCAGCACTTTTATACTGATTATAATGATTATACGATTTTGCTGATTTTGTTGCATAACCAAATTGTGCTTGAGCCTTAGTCTAAGGACAGACTTTCACAAAAATTTTGGTAGTGTATCCAAAAAGAAGAAATTATTAGGTGGGTATTTTTGTCAGCTGTAAATGATTTGGTAAACATGTTTTAATATGATTACCTTGCATACTCAGTCACATTAAATAAAACATCAATGCAAAAAAAGATTTATATAAATAAAATTAAATAAAAGTTATATTATTAAACTTGTATTTTATTTCATAGTTTTCCAGTGTTTGCAGAGAATATTAATACAAACAAACAAACAAAAATTCAGTTTAGACCGTAACCACTTCGTCTTCTTTTTCTTAAATGCAAAAACAGAAATATTTTGACCATAACAGCATACTACTCCATAAGTCATAAAGAAAAATTACCCAAGAATGTGTGAAAATCTCTATTTTTCTCTCTGCGCTTAATAAAAGTATTTACCGCTTTGTGATCATTTCTTCTTTTACTTTGTTATAACATAAACTTTACACATATTAGAATAGTTAGAAGTTATTCTACAAAATAAATGATGATTTTGGTATTTTTAAGTAAGCAAATTCTTATGAGGTTATTGGATAATTACTGCAGTGATTAATATGGTTAAGCTGACAACAAGATACTTAACCCTAACTGAGAAAAGGCAAGACAATCAATACACTTATACGGTTGGTATGTGTACAAATGGCAAATAAAATCTCTTGAATCTTGAACTGAGGCAGTGATCAGCTTCTCATTTCTTAAACGTTGTCAGAAGACAAAGTGGGCACAGTTTCTGTTATTTAGCTGCATTTACTCTTTAACATCCAAGATATAACAAAGATATAACACCAATATGTCAGAAAAATAAAAATAAAAATCAATCACTGTTATGGAAAAGGATCAACCCCTCCTAAAAATGACTTGTAAAGTCAATCAGGTGAAGCTAATTACCTTCTCAATGGTACACAAAGCTAAATTATATCTTTCCCTTGAAAATTGAGTAAATCTAACTTACTTGAGATGCACGAGGCCTGAGATGCACGAGGCTTCCAGATAAGGTTAAGATTCACAATTCCACCATTAGAAAAAGACAATCTGGTCAAGATGTTATATATTGGAGACTTCCAGGATGAAGACCACTGCTAACTAAGAGGAACATAAAGGCTTGCCTTACCTTACTGTACATCCAATCAAGTAATAAATGTAAATTTAAATTTGTAATGTAAATGTTTTAAAATTATTTAGAGTGTATCTAAATAAGTTATTTAATATTGATTCTTTAGAGAGTAAGAAAATCCTGGAGCCCAATATCTAAGCGGTGAGATCTGATCCAGAAATGCTTGCCTTAAGAAATCCACTTATCATTGAGGCTAAGCGGAAAAAAGGCTTCAATTTGCACATAAAGTATGGACTGTGGAGCATTGGAAAAAGGTCATGTGGTCTGATGAGGTCAGATTTACCCTGTTCCAGAGTGATAGGTGCATTAAGGAAAGAAGAGTATTAGATTAACCATCATGCCGAGTGCTTTTTGTATAAGCCAGAGTTATGATCTGGGGTTGTATGTGCCCAAAAAAATCTATTTACATTTAGGCATATGCCCTTATCCAGAGTGACTTACATTTTTATTCATCTGAACAGTTAAGGGTTAAGGGTCTTGCTCAAGGGCCTCAGTGGTAACTTGGTGGTCAAGGGTGGTCAACCTGGGACCTTCCAAACCATAGTCCAATGCCTTAACCACTGAGCTACCCCTGTCCTGAAATTATGCCAGCTGACTACATGAATATGCTGAATGACCATGTTTTTTCCCAGCAATGATTTTTTTTCCCCTGATGGCACAGATATATTCTACGACAACAATGCAAGGATTCATTGAGCTCAAATTGTGAAAGAGTGGTACAGGGAGCATAAGAGATCTTTTTCATCCATGGATTGGCCACCACAGCTTCCAGATCCTAACCCCTTTGAGAATCTTTGGATGTGCTTTACACAGAGGTTTGACACCTGCATCATCAATACAAGATCTTGGAGAGAAATTAATGCTACTCTGGATGGAAATTAATGTCATGACCTCGAATAATCTTCTAATAATAAAGAATAAAGAATCAAATCTAAAGGTGATCCAATGAGTTAGTAGAGTATAAGTAATAGCGAATGTTTTTTTGGCCTGGCAGTGAATTACACAATTAAATCACCATCAGTTTACACATACACAAAGAAGTGGTGAATTCCTGTTGCAAGAATGTATATCAGTGACTGCAGCTCTATCTATACCCATTGCTTTGACTCACTTTATATGTATGCTACCACATTGGGTTGCAGTCACAGGCACTGTACAGTAATGATTATATCGTTGATGAAATAAAACCTAGAAAAATAACTTTGCTTCCCAAAACTGGATTGACGTTTAATGTGGTGGAACTGAAGGCCTGCATCACAGAAAGATAAATCAGATGAGATGTAGCATGTTCTGTACTACTCCTATGAACAAACTACAGATGTGAAAGTCAGTCAATCATATGCAGTGTCCCAAACCATAATACAGTATTACAGCTTATAAGTAGGTGGCATACTTACGCATTTAAAAACTCAGGACAATATCAAGTGGCGCAATGTGGTTTGTAACACCAAGAAAGGCAACACTGACTAATTACTGAAGAGATTTAGCACATACATAGCCTTTCTTATGGACCATGGAGTTTTGGTAGTCAGGTATAGGAACCTGTAGGTAAGGTAACCCTGTTCTTTCAAAGGTGAAAGGTCCCAATGTACAGTATATTGACAAACAGCCAAGTACATTTCAACCCTTTTTTTAAACGAATTCATTCCATGAAAAAAAACGTACCTTTTTTCCAATGAGTGGGGATATGAATGCGTCAGGGGTGTGTGTGTGTGTGTGTGTGTGTGTGTGAGGTATGAGAGAGAGAAAGAGAGATAGAGAGAGCGCTGTCTGACACTATTTAGTATAATAGTCTGTGGTTTTTTGAAGCAGTCATAGAGATTGGACCACACACAAATGCAACACTTATATACAATCATATGTATCAGCAGTGATTCACCCTGAATCACACAAAGCTTAGCCAGATAGGTGCACACACACACACACACATTAATTTTGATCTTCTCACAGAAGGTGCCAATTAGCTAAGCTATCCAGTGAATATGTGGTAACTTATAGTGTGGCCAACATCCTGCCATGTAACATCCTGCCATTCAATGTTGGTATATTTACCCAAACACTGCTGTTGGTTTTTTCTAACCAAATACTACTGTTAGTTTATTTAAACTGCACTATTGGCACATTTAGCCGAACACAGCCATTGTTTTTAATCCGAACACTGTTGTTAATTTATTTATCCAAACTTTACCATTGGAGTCTCCATCCAAACACTGCTGTTGTACATTTAGCCAAAGACGAGCGTTGGCTCCCTTTCCCATACACTGCTGTTGGTTTCTTCAGCCAAATCCGATTATTGGTTCATCAAACCGAACACTTCAGTTGGTTTCTTGATCCAAATACTTAGTGCTTGGTCGTTTATCCAAATATTGCTGTTAGGCTTTATGCAGCAATGTTTTCTCAGACAGCATGACCAACATTGCCAGGCCTTTTCTGGTAGTTCTTTTCAAAATATTACTTTTAAAGACTTTTAAAGACCTATTTAATCTTTTGTCCCTACATTAGCGTCCCCTGATCCTTTCAGTTGCACACTTTAATCCACTGTTATTATTCCATTCAGCAAATGGATATTAAAAGAAAAAGAAAATGTGTGTAACAGGTGCAAACTTGTCATGAATTGGACCCACACACTGTAAAGAGGATAAGGCAGGTAAAGTACGATTGGTAATGTTGAGGTCAGATGAGCTTTGTCATCACACACACTGAAGTTTTTATGTAAAATGGAACAGCTGGAAGAGAGAAATCACAATTATTTTCCTCACTTTAGGTTCTGGCAAAGAGATGAATGGTCCTGTGTAAAATGGAAGCGATAAAGAAAGTTATGAAGCATGTAAATAGTTTAAGTAGGTTGCATAATTTTTTTTTTTAATCCCTTTGTGTTAGGGGTCTGTCCCTATGAAAAAAGCTGTGTGCATTAGAATGTTAGTGGTGATATTGTTGAAAACCATGATGGAGAGATAATGTCTGATAAATCTACCCAATGTACCTCTTCATTATTTGCTATTACATGTAGTATTAAAATGTCTACTTAAAAGTTGTCATAAAATGACAAAATGAGGGATCTGTGATAGAAAAATAATTATTAATTATGTATTCAATTTGCCACGTAGACTGTAGAAGCATTAAACCTTGCCTGCTGAATCATGTAAAGACAAGAATAGAATAGAAACAACCTGGCTGTAGACACCACTGAATGATAAGGTGAAGACATCTGGTCTGGGTCAGATAAGCAAATTCAGCTCCTCGTATGTGGAAACACTGTTAATAAATCTTTGTTACTTTGCTCTTATGTAGTGTATGAATAACTTGTCTTTATACTTTTTTTATGATTTCCACCACAACACACACACACACACACACACACACACACACACACACGTGCACACACAAACGCATAAAATAAACTGAATATAAGCAAATGCACTTGATAGCCACTGTGAAATATTGCGGTGGATCATTAATGAGCTGTTGGTCAGGCCAACAAAATATGGCCCAGGGTTAGTAACATGTGCTCATAAAATGGTTTGGGTTTAATCCAAATAATAATCAAATACATTCTGCTTCAACTGATAACACAGAAGAGTTGTACATGTTTTTTTGATCATCCTTAAACGTTCAAAGCCTAGGTTTAAAAAGTTACTCCAAACATAATTCAAAATTGAATTGGACTCAGGCCCTATCATATTAAAAAAATACATTACCTGAAACTTAATATGGAAGTTGAGCAATGCAATGAAACAATGACCCAAAACACATGACTATTATAGTACAATACAGTAATGTGATACTTAGGTGTATTTGAATTCATCTCAGGCAATAAACATGCAAGTTTAAAAAATAAGCACAGAATATTGGCACTAAATGCAATTTAAATAAAAATAATGCTTTTCCATTGTGTGTATAAAGAGAAAAGTAGCTATTTGCTTTCCTGCCTTTACATGTATATGAACTTAAGTAACTTAATCTATAGGGTTTAATATGCCCACCCTTTGCAGCTATAACAGCTTTAACCATTTTGGAAAAGCTTTCCACAAGGTTTAGGAGCATGTTTATGGGAATTTTTGACCATTCTTCCAGAAGCGCATTTGTGAGGTGCTCATGGGGTTGAGGCCAGTAAAGTTCTTTCAAACCAAACTCGCTCATCCATGTCTTTATGGACCTTGCTTTGTGCACTGGTGTGTAGTCATGTTAAAACTTGTGTTGGGTTGTTTTTCAGGAATCAGGCTCGGTTCCTTACCTCCAGTGAAGGGAACTCTTAATATTAGCATACCAAGTCATTTTCAATTAACATCAACTCTTAATATTAGCATACCAAGTCTCAATTAACATCAGCTATTATAGCTGAACTGCCTCCCACCCTACACACTGTATAAATGCAGATCATTTACTGCTTTCTGTTTCACCCAAATGAGGATGGGTTCCCTGTTGAGTCTGGTTCCTCTCAAGGTTTCTTCCTATTACCATCTCAGGGAGTTTTTCCTTGCCACTGTCGCCCTCGGCTTGCTCACCAGGGACAAACTGACCATTTTGATTCATACAAATTCACATTTCATACAAACTTAAATAATTCTTTTGACTATGTAAAGCTGCTTTGCGGCAATGAAAATTGCTAAAAGCGCTATACAAATAAAATTGAATTGAATTGAATTGAATTTTGGACAATGTCATGCTCCCAACTTTGTGTGAACGGTCTGGGGTTGGCCCCTCCCTGTTGGAACATATATAATATGACTGCGCACCAGTGCACAAAGCAAGGTCCATAAAGACATGGATAAGCGAGTTTCATCCTGCACCGTCTGACCTCAACCCGATAGAACAGCTTTAGGATGAATTAGAGCGGAGACCGCGAGCCAGACTTTCTCGTCCAACATCAGTGTCCGACCTCACAAATGTCCTTCTAGAAGAATGGTCAAAAAAATTCCCATAAACACACTCCTAAACCTTGTGGAAAGCCTTCCCAGAAGAGTTAAAGCTGTTATATCTGAAATAGGTGGGCCAATATCATATTAAACCCTATGGATTAAGAATTGGATGTTACTTAAGTTTATATGCATGTGAAGGCAGACGAGCAAATACTTCTGGCAATATAGTGTAATTTACTATGTACACCTGCCTGTTAAGACACATGGCATAGCTTCATAACATGTAAAGTGAAGCAGACATGGTCAAAAAGTTTAGTTGTTATTGTCATAAACATTACAGACACGATGTGTGATTTGACCATAATTGTTGTTGCCAATTTGGTGGTTCCAGCATCTCAGAAACAGCTGCTTGCATTTGATTTTAAGTATTTACCGACTCTTAAGTTCACAAAGCACAGTGCATTGAAAGAAAGAAAAAAACATTGATGCGGTGGAAGTTCTGCGGTCAAAGCACTGCTAATGAGGAAGGTCAGTGCCGAATGCCCAGATGGATTCAAGCTAACAGGAAGGCCAAATAAACCCAAATAATACCTCAGTAGTGTACAGAAGCCACAATGCACTGAATGCTGAAGTGAATTGGCTTTAGTAATAGAACTCTCTGCCAGGTTCCACTCCTGTAAACTATGAATGGGAAAATAAGCCTACTCGATATTCAAGTTCAAGTAGACAATGAATCTTGATTTTTAATTGCAGTCCAGAATTCTATAACCTCTGCAGAGTTGATGAACGTCCCTTTATAGACACTTTCTAGGTTTGGCAAAGAATACTTGAAGTAGGATGATGTGACTGATCTCAAGCCACTTTCATTAGCATGCTAGTAATTCAAAGTTATTTATGGATTAAAATGCAATCCAGGATTTTATATAAATCACCAGGTATTATACGGTTGAAATATGGTTAGCTGTAATATAGCTATAAAACATTTACACTGTCTTTTGTTTTTATTGCAATATGTACATAAGTTGTACAAGGACCAGATGACCCACTTAATTTGCATAGATCACTGCTAAAACTGACTTTAATGTAAAAACACAATTATCATGTCTTCTTCTGTGTTTAGAGAATAATCTGTTCTTCAGAGATGTACATTTATCCAAATGCAAAATTAAGTTAAAATATGATTCATTAATCTATAGTACTGCAAAGTCACACTTTGACAATATCATGATGTTTCCACTGAGGCTTAAAAATATCGCAGAACACAGTAGGAATGGGGTCAACATGGGAAAAATGACAATTCATGGGGAAAAAAATTATCAAATGCATACTACCTCCCAGTAGCATCCCTGTCAGGTTCTCAATGTATCTATCATGTCACTGATTTCCTATCACACTAATGATCACTCCACGCCGCAAGGTCCAATAAGATCACCCGGCATTATTAATACCTCCGACCAGATCACATCAGGCTTTTACCAGGTGCTTATCATGAGCCTATTTCGTTGTCATTGCATCTATCTACTGCAACACAGAAGTGTTTCTCATGACAAAGTGCTTCATGTGTGCCATAAAACTGGTAGGATGAACAAAGAAATGAACTTTATGCAGACCTAACATGGTCAAAGGATAACCTGAAACCCTCATGACAACACAGTCAGAACACCATCAATCATTCCTATCTGTGCCAAGCTTGTAGTACATCAATAAAATTTGAGTAAGTTATGTGGTTAACTGGTCAATGCCGTTGCTACTACGTCCTCACACTTACATACGTAAGTGCTTCCTACAATATGTCTGGCTTCGTCTACGTCCTCACCCCCTTTTTTTTAGCATGTTCAAAAAATGTGGGAGCTCCACATTAAGGAAGACAATACAACATTCTTACCAGTTTCTTCGATGTTCCTGCCAAGTTGTACAATTGTAGCCTTGTTGTTATTGTGTTCACCCAATGTTCAGTGGATGTAGAGGGATCTTGGCTCACGATGATGGAGGTTTAGCTGCTTTATCCTAGTTAGGGTTGTACTCCTTAGCTCCTGAGCTCACTTCCGAGTTCTGTGTGAAATACTGTATGGGCAAAATACACTCACACAAACATTTACACAGTCCTTCTCACTTCGGGGCAATTTAGCATAGCCAGCCTGCCTACTGGCATGTTTTTAGGACAGTGGGAGGAAACTAGGGGGAATTTTAAAAAAAAACCTGGAAGAAACTACTGCAAACAGGAGGAAAATTTAAAACCCCACAGAAGCAGTTACCTGCTTTCCAACCAGGTTCTCCACTAGAGACTGCTCTGCCAAGCACACCCTAGCAGGTTTTATGGCGGTAGAGAGCTAGACTTTCTAATGCATGGCATTATCATTTAATGACACCATTGTTCATAGCACTAATATGTTATGAAGGGGTTCAAAACATGCTTACTGTCAAGTTTGATTTATAAGTCTCATCCAACTGTGCTGAATTGTGCCAGCAGTGGGTATTGGCAAGGATTCTATAGTGCCTGCTCCAAAAGGTTAACAAATAATTGCTATTAGATGGAAAGATATGAGCTTTCCCTGCATGGGGATTATGGGACAGGGCTTTTTAAGTCTGTCTAAATATGCTTTGGAAAAGAATCAAGATCTTGTTGAAGCTGTATCCAGTTTTCACAAAATATAGAAAACCTATGTTGTCCCAACTGGCACATAACAAAAGTATAATTCTGGTGCATTTTGGTGCAACAGGAATATATAAGAAAAGCAAAACCTGATAATCACCACTTTTAAATGAAATTTTATTTGGATAATATACTGAGCAAGTGCCATTGTGGAACATCAGTATTCAGTGGTTTGACTAAAAATAACCACTGGTTATTGCCATAATTGCTTCAAATCTCCATCTGACCCTCTATCTGCCAAATGACTATTTGATGATACACCATATTTTAGCATTTCTGTTTTCTTCATGGTACTATTATGTAGATGCCGTTAGATCTTTAATGCACAAGTCATTTTGCAAAGTGGTGGAGAGTCAAGTAATTAGCCTTAATAAACTTTCAATGGTTCTCCCACTTTGACATTGTGGGGCTTCAGGCCTTTGAATTAGCACCACTTTTTGCGGTTAGCATTTTTCTGGTTCATCTGCTAAACAGAAGTAACAATTTTTTGTTCAAAACCCAAAGCCTTACATACAAAAGTAGTGGTTGTTTTCAGTCTTCCAGCTGCTCCCGTCAATGGGTTGCCACAGTGGACCATCTGATCCACACACACCTTGGCACAGGTTTTAATAGCAAATGCCCCTCGTGATGGAACCCTCCTATTTAATACCTGTCCGGTACTAAATCCAACACTTAATTGAAAGTTCAAAGGCAACAGATGTTGAACATTTTCAACAGGGATTTATCACAGATAAACAGTGATTTAGCCCCAAATCTAGACAGAATACAACCCTTGTTGTAGCCAACAATCATGCATATTTTATAATACTGATTCTTCCCTTTCTTTTTGTAGGAGCTGTCAGAAATTAGCTGGAAAAGATGTGCCAAAGAAACACAGTTGAGAAAGCTCCCAGGTAATGCTGAAAACATTATTCATAGTATTAAAACCACCTGCCTTGTATTATTTAGGTTCCCCTTGTGGCACCAAAGCAGGTCTGATCCATTGTCGCATGGACTCCACAAGATCTCTGAAGGTGTGCTGTGGTTTGTGTCATCTGTAGTGGATCCGTCAAGTCCTGTAAGTTGTAAGGTGGAGCATAACCCACAGATGCTTGATCAGATTAGGACCTGTTTAATTTGGAGGCCAATGCCAAACTAGTCTTAAATATCTTTTGTATAGTGTTAGTGCACATTATTCTGCTCAAAGAGGTCACTGTTTGCATTATGCAATATCACTGTCATGAATGGTATTTGGGTAGGTGGTAAGTTTCAAAATAACATCTATATGAATGCCAGGACATAAGGTTTTTCAGCAGAACATTGCCCAAAACATCACCCTGCCTCCATCAGCGTGCCTAATTCCCATAGTGCCATCTCTTCTCACACTTGTAGTCAGGCATTCACATGACTTAAAAATGTGTGATTCATCCATCCAGGCTGACTTTTTCTATTCCTGATACTATAGCTCTGATGTACACATGCACATCATAGGTGTGTTTGGACATGGAAAGGGGCCTTTGTCTTTTGTCCTTTTGCCCATTTGTCCTTTTCTTCCATTGTCCATTTCTTTCAAACTAAGCACCTAATGGCTTGTTTATTTATTTACTGTAGTTAGTTAGTTAGTTACTTACTTACTTTAATTTACTTACTTTTGGGCATTTGGCAGACGCTCTTATCCAGAGCAACTTACTTTTTTTTTTTTTCATTATACATCTAAGCAGTTGAGGGTTAAGGGCCTTGTTTAAGGGCCCAACAGTGGCAACTTGGTGGTTGTGGGGTTTGAACATGGGATCTTACGAACCAGAGTCCAATGCCTTAACCACTGAGCTACCCCTGACCCCTGAGTTAGTTAGTTAGTTAGTTTATGATGATCATAAGGACATTACACATTCTCAGTTCAAGAGTCAAGATTAACCCATTTTTATGGTTATATATTATTCTGAACAATTTTGCACCAAACATAATGAAATATGCTTGTGAAACCATGCAGTAAAGTATATATTCACAGTATTATAAATGATCTGTGGTTTACTTGTTAGCATTTTGTAGTGTGATTGATTTTACTGAGTGCATTGCTATACAAAGTAAGACATGTGCTTTTTACCCCTGTCCTCAGATCTGAGGAGATGTCACTTAGCCAACTGCCTCCCCAACCTAAATGGAACCCTTAGCTGTTTTGAGGACATGTCCCGCATGACCCTGGCAGTTGGTTTTAGTTAGTTGTTCTCTTTTGCTATATGCTTTGATTTGTACAAAACACCAATGAGACATGTATTATCAAATATCCTGAAACATTTTGAAGGGAATAATAAATAATGACTCCTTGACCTGATGAAATTTGTATAGATATGTTATGTGTAACAATTCTGACTCACAAATAACACTATATGTGTTTATGGCCCCTACCCAGGCTGTTGCTACTGTAACTAAATCTGCAATAAACAATAAATAAATGAATAAGGTGCTCTGTGTGTTATTATATTCCTATTAATATGCCTGATCATGTTGTATGCAATGTGAACAAACAGAGATCTATGACCAGACCAAGGACTGTATCCTGCATCAGAGCGAGAGATTTTGGAAGGGATAAAGAAAGAAAACTGACACTTACATCTTTAATAAACAAGTCTAACCAGGTCTCTGATGTACAGCTATTTTTAGTGCAGGAAAGTTGGGAAACAATAACAACACGAGGCAGAAATGCATCACTGATGGAAAATCTGATGCTTTGGCTGTACATTGTTGTTTAGGTTTCTGGACAAGCAAAATCATCTTGTAAATTTTCACTAAAAGATTAAAAAACAAGTGGATATGGTACAACCGTGCATAATTGTTATTTAAAAAAAAGGTCAAATTGCAAAAAAAGACAGACAGACAGACAGACAGACAGATAGATAGATAGATAGATAGATAGATAGATAGATAGATAGATAGATAGATAGATAGATAGATAGATAGATTATTGATCCTTAAAGGCAATTGCATAGTCACTAGGGACCACTGCAGACATGATATTTTAGATATCATATTTCAAAGATTACAGATAGCTTGAGTTTTTTTTTTAAACTGTCTTAAATTTAAATAAACAAAATGCATAGTGCCTATAAGTCAATAACAACCCTTCTTTCTGTAACATGATCAATAAATACATTGAACTATTTGGATGTTTAGAGAAGTCAAGTACTGCAATCATCCCAGCATTAAGGGCTATCCAGGATACATTCTGTGAAATAAGACATTATGCAATTTGAATTTGGATAACATCATCATGTTATAATCACTGTGGTAAAGATTTTAGTTCAACTTTCTGTTTCACTTTCAAATAGGTACTTCCCTTTTTTCCCTCTTGCTCCTTTCACTAGCCTTTTTTTTCCTGCTTTTTTGCATTTGGGAGCCATGACACACTTAGGGTAATATATTTTTATTTAAAATTAAGCAGAAATATAGTGTTACAGCACTCTAAAGAAACACACTTTGTGTACATGAGACGTGGGATGCACACACTGTATGGGGGAAGCTGTTGGGGTCGCCGAGTCTGCTTTTGTTTACTATTTTTGCTCTGAATTGGGATTTCTCAACTGTTAAAACCTTATGGGACCACAAGCTTACTTGCACTCACTCAATCCACAAACAGATGTTGAATGGTGCAAACCTGTACTATGATAAGGTTCTGCAGTCCACTACAGAAGGAAACTGAAACTGGAAGTTGAGGAAGCTGATGCTTCTGTAGACTACGGACACAATTGCAGGCTGATTTATCCAGGAAGGTGAAGTTATAGCTTTTCGGGGGGAAAAAAATCACACAAAATTCACATTTATATAACCAAAACAATGCAGCTTAAGTCCCCAAGAATAAGCTCCAGGCTTCCTACAACTTTGTACAGGATAAGTGGCATAGAATAAGAATGATTGAATAAATGAATTTGGCTTATTATTTTGCAACTTGTAACTTGAATCTGAAACATTTATAAAATATTTTCTACCAGTCGAAATATTTCTTGCTCCATTTGAAAAACCATTTATTTCACTAACTCATCATTTTTCGTCTATACCACTTTATAATGTATACAGGGTCGTGGGGGCCTGGAGCCTATCCCAGGAAACTTAGACCACGAGGCAGAGTACTTCCTAGATGGTGGTGCCAATCCACTGCATTCTGCTGTTAAACTACTTCAAAGACACAACCTTGTCACTATATCAGATGTGAAATGGCTTTCTCAGAAAACTTGGTGTTTTTGAAAATGTTCTTTGAAAGTGGAGAATGACCTTTTAAGGTTAATTATATGTTCAAGCTCTTCAAAGTAGTAATTATGCAGTAACCTCACAGGCTAGAACCACTTTAGCTACTCCTGTTGGGTGTACATTGTGGTATTGTCAGTGTGGGAGGTGTCTGTTTTTCATTGCCAGTGTGCAGTTAAGTCTCTCTTACTGACTGACACTCTATTTACCCATTATCAGCTGGTCCCCATAATGTTCCTGCACTAAAAATGTATCACTACATAAAAATGTTTGCAAATAAATGAAAAGAAAGAAAGAAAGAAAATAATATTTTTATACCATACTTGATATTCACTAACAGCATGGGTGCTCAGCTACAGTATTGTCATTACCAGACCACTTGCCAATCATTATCTTTTTTTGTTTTGACATATTTGGTATAACTCTGATACTGTAGATTTCATGCACTGTCTTCTTCAAATCGGGTCTAGAGACTTAAGCCCTATTTCTAAAGCCAAGAGCCAAGGCAGAATCTTGGGTCATCATTGTCATGCCTATAAGTTCGGACAGGGGCGAGACAAGATCTGTGTGAAAAGGGAGAACCCTCATCATTGAATGGGGGTCTGACAGTCTAGACTTTTGAAATGTCCTACATGCAACATGCTTTCGCTGGGTTTAAACAACAGTAAACAGATAACTGCTTTTCCCCAGCATCTTATATAGAGTCAATCAGGCACATCAACTGCATTTAATTAGTGCTGAGGCTGTAGAGCATAAAGAAAGATTTACAAAAGGATCACCTGAAATTGAGACAACAGTGCAGCAGTTTTAAATGTTGAATAATATTTTCATGTGTTATGTTATTTTTAGTTGTTATTTTCAATGTTTTAAAGTGCAGTTGATAGCAGTGATAAGAGTGAACTCCGAGCAGAGCACATAACCCAGTTCGCCTGTCCTTATTGTTTTAAAAACAGTGATATGCATGGTAGATCCAACCGATGTTGTACATCACACTAGATGCTGCCGTGCATGTTATGTCTACTTTAATACAGAATGCTGCATGCTGCTTGAAAGCACACACAGAGGCGACTTAAACGCAAATTCATAGGTTCTGTGTGACCAATGAAAAATTGGAACCTGTTATAAAAAAGAACACTAAAAAATGCCTTGAAATTTCAACTCATGTGAGTCATTTTGCTAAGTCCATGTAAATTTCTCTTTCGATTATACATTTACAGACATGGAAGACAACCTTATCAAGAGCAACTTACATTCATGTCATTACACATTGGAGTAGTTGAGGGTTACAGGCCTTGCTCAAAAGCCCAACAGTAGTAACTTGTTGGTGTTAGGGTTTAAACTTTGCTTAGTAGTCCTATACCCTAACCACTGAGCTATGCGTGCAGGCTTTGGATCATATACAGATATAGTACAGAGTTAAACAGAACTAACACCACTGGCTACTGTCACTTTTCAACTGCTGGCTGAAAGTTTGAAGGTCACAACAGTAGAACAGTACCATCAGTCACTGTGATGATAAAAGTCCTGTTGAATTAAATCATTATAAATTTTACATGCTCTAGACAGAGCACAGGAAAGTAACCGTGTTCATGCCGTCATTTGGTGTGGTTCCAAAAGTGCATAGGCTGGAATAGATTTCCAGCCTATGCAATTATTACTTGTAAAATTACTTGTAAAGTAAAATTACTTGTAAAGTTATACATTACATACTTGTATTGCTTGTAAAATGACCACTTACAAGGCACTAGAATTGCAAGTATAAGCATTCTCTCTATACATAATAATCATTCTAATCAACCTTCTGCAATGTCCCCAGAACTCTGGAAAAAGAAAGCAAAGGGTTAACCAGGGCAATACAGTCTGTTGATTGGCTTTCCAGACATAAACAAGAGCCTTACTTGCCGGTGACCCTCAATCCTGACCCCAGTGATAAAGAGTGGGCCTAATGGGTGTCTCTTTCAAACAGCAAGAAGCCCAGGAACAGAGGGTCTATTGTTTGTGAGCCAGAGGCTGCCAAGTCTCTCGTGTCTCTGAGAAAAAGTGCTGAGCCAAGCAAGGTTGTAGAAGTTGGGACTGGCTCTGAGTTCCAGCTCGTCCCCCCCCTCCTCCTCCCCCTCCCCCCCTCATCACCCCCCCCCCCTTACCCCCTCCCCCCCCCCCTGCCTTGATCCAGCTGGAGCACCACAACAGCATTGCCCCGGGGATTCAACCGTGATCATCATCTCTGCTTTTATTGCTTGACTTGGTTGCGAGTATGCTTTTATTTCCAAATGTTCTTTCTATGCTTCCAGCTGGTGTGTGCTTCAGTTTATGTGCAATGCTCACATTCAGGCTACATGGGTTTACTTTTCTGTACTCTGATTTAATCTTTCTCTTGTTGTCCATGCTCTGGGCATGATACTTTTAGACTTGCCTGCACATGCAAAAATGTCTATTAAATGTGATTATAAGCACTACCTCATCCTGAATTTACATTTCAGCCCTTTTTCATGTCAGCATGACCCTCCTTAAATTTTTACTAAAACATTATGCAAAATTAAAATGATTTTATTGAACATGAGAAAATAAGGTTTGATAAATGTCTCTTAAAAACAGTCCCATTGATTTGAGCTGGATCACTTATAGGTGAGACAAAAAATGTTTCATAACAGGATTCACTCTGTGAATTGAAATAAATCTTTTCGATTGTATGTGATCTAGGTGCTGGTCATATTGGCTATTTTAAATCAGGGAGATAGTCTGACCCATGGCACATAAACTGCTAAGCAGTGAAGATAAATCCTAGCCATACTCCAGAAATGGCAGAGGGGGGAAGGGAGCCTGTGGAAACATCTGAAAGTAATTTCTGCTCTTGTAAATATTCGAAAAAGTCAAGTTTACTGTCATACAACACAGGGCTTTGTGCATGTAGCTTGAACTGGGTGTACATCTAATGCTTCGGGCTAAAGAAGTTCTCAGCCTAAAAGTGGCAAGACGAGTCAGTCAGGAAACATGGAGGAGCGAAAGAGTAGCTGACAGCAGGAATAAAATGCCTGCTGTGCACACATTTTCCTTTATGTGATAGATTATGCATGTGCCACAGTACACAATGGGAAATATAAATTATGGCTTTTAAAAAAGTAACATCAGTGAAACCCTGGAAGAGATCTAGCTTTATTTTCAGTCATGCTTGAACATGTGCCATACACATATTTGATCAGGCTTTGGCCGTCATTTGGTGGGTTGCATGTGTCTTGTTAAAGTTCCTGACACTCGACAAACCATTACAGTCACTGTGGAAAATTACCATAATATTAGAGATATAACTACAGTATATTGATTGTTCAAGTCAAACCAGGATTTTTATATTACACATTTATAGGAGTAAAACAACCTTTATTTCTCTATACTTTTTTGTTTTTTTAATGAATTTCCTTCATTTTTGTGAAGCTGCTTTGAGACAATGACCACTGTTAAAAGCGCTATATAAATAAAATTGAATTGAATTATACTGTATAATCCCCTACTACACTGATGCAGTTATCCCAGTGTTTCACTAGTGCTTGGATACCATCAAGCTAGAAAGTTTTCTTAGAAGCAAAAACCCCAACCAGAGTCCCTGCTTTCACATCTGAAAACCTGGCTTCCCAGGAACTCCTTTAAATGTCCAAGTATGTGGAAATGGCTTAGAGCTGTGATCCACAACCACCGGGCTGCGGACCGGTACTGGGCCGCAGAAAAAATAATAATTAACTCGCAACCGGCCCGCGAAAATTATTTGGACGATAACCAGTCCGCGGTGATAAAAATGTTGGGAACCACTGGCTTAGAGCGATGTCAGTACTGTGGACCTAGATCAGTGGGGTCGGGTGGGGTGGATGGGGTGGTGTTCAGGAATGATTGCGTGTACAGCTCCCACAGACAGACCACACCTCCTCTGCAAGTTGGTGTCTTCCAATAAGTTATCCTATGATTTTTAACTATCAGGAAATCCACTTCTTGCATGTGCACAGGAAATGACTGCAGTGGGCTCCGAGCCACCCCTGCTGGGATCATCATTGACGGGCATACAGACATCTTTAAAATGTTTGCACCATTCAAATCTTTTACTGTAGCTAAGAGTCATAAATCAGTTTTACACCTTCATTAACAAGGAATTTTATCACAAGTACCAATTTGTAAAAGTATTGGAGCTAACTTAATGTCCAAAAAGCAAGGTTGGGTTTTTCTGCTTCTTTCAGTTGTTTATTAAACAAATTACTTTGGTTCCTGCACGGTGACTACTGGAACATTAGTCTAGAACATTTATGGCTGTGCGTATGTGTGGACAGGCAGTCATTAGTGTGAGCAGGAAGCATAGCATGGCCCACTGAATTAATGACCTCGCAGTAGGAGAGGGAAGCAGCTGGAGAGACCTCGACTCACTGATTCAAGAGGATATATGAGGGAGAGAGAGACAGAACAATACATTCTGCCTGAGCACAGCTTGACTCCAATAAACACCCTGAAGTTATTTTACTCATAAGTTTAACCAGTGCGCATTTAATAATAAACACATTCCAGAGCAATGCAGGCTTTAATACAATTTTAATGAAAAAAAAAAAAATGTACCAATGAAAAAAAGTCAGAAATCGTTTTTGTAGAGCAAAGCTCTTATATACAGCATATTGCACTATATAACATTGTCTAAAACTTCTATACTGTATCAAAACATAAAAAAACTACAAGTTCCAGAGTGCACAGTACAGTCTCGAAGACACACATTTCAATGTTTACAACAAATGCTACATTTCGCTGGGTCCCATTTCTTGGTATACAGAGAATTGTGAGCCTCAAGACGTTTTTTTTTATTTTTAACTAAAAGGCTTTTAGGCATCTCCATAATAAAACTTTACAATAACTGCATTAATAACAGGTTTCTGGCAATTAAAAAAAAAAAAAAAGTTTCTAATTACCAATGCCAATTGATAGAAATTGTTTGTTTTTATTGTTCCTTTTAACATGAAAAACAAAATTGGATTAATTAAAACCCAGATGCAAGTATAATTAATACCTCAAACATTACTACACCTAATTGGGGAAATTAGAAATCAAAATACTTTTCATGATACTGCTGGTTTCGGTCAAAGAGACTGGTCAATATTCTCTTAACCCTTGAATTCTTTGAACAGCTGATAGGGGTGGTGAGACCTCAGCTCCTCATCCTTCCTCTGTACAAACCACTTCATTAAACTAATACTGGTCACCATGGTGTGCTTGCAATCCTTTGAGTACAAGGAAAATTACATATTACTTGTGCCTGTCACCTGAAGTAATATAGGAGAATGCCACCAGGAGAGGCAACTTAGTAGAACACTGGAATATAAGAACAAAACTATGAAATTGGACAAAAATGGTACAAAATTATTTCCAGTGCATGCAAATCAAGAAAATAGTGGCTACAGTGACAAAAGAGAGCTAACTCATTAACATGGCCCAGTGTCTTGATTGATTCTTCCTACCCTGTTTGCGTCAATGAGAAATATTTACAGATTTAACACCATATTGGAGGGTTTAGAAGTTTTTAAACCTGGTAGGCGACAGTGAGCATCATGGCAATGAGGTCAAAGAGAATGGTGACCACAAGCTTTCACCATTATGTCGCTTTATGAGCAGAACATGTTTTCGGGGACATTTCTGTTTCAAATGATTTTAAAATTATAGGTTGAAATGATATTTACTGCAATATAAGATAGGGAGGTGACAAATCAAATGTGATAGCTGACCAAAAGCCACCAAAACAGAAAATAAAGCACGTCCAGTGATCCTCAGTGACCCCCTCTAAGGGGACAAGTGGCCAGCAAATGTTCCTTTACGAGCATAACTGAGCCTCTTTTGAATTTATCTTTAATTTGTCATCCATCTAGAAGTGGTACCTTCACATGCCTTCAATGCTGTTGCATTTCTTCAGTCTGGTAGGTACTGTATATAGCAGGAAGTACCACAAGGCCTCATACATAGGGGGGATTAACAGTTTTTAGTAAAATGCCTTCCAAACATATTCATACTTGGTTCATGTTGTGTTCATTTTTAAAGCTCATTTTAAAAAAAAAGAATGCATTTGAAATTCAAAATTACCAGCGGACAATACATGAATGTTAATCTCCCTTATGCATGAATAAAAACTTTGGGGAAATCCTGTATACTGAGTAATGTTACATTTCCTTCCATTTTTTTGTCATTACCATTCACGTTCTTTAGAGGAAACCAAGACGTGAGGACAACAGATCCCTTCAAAACAATGGCTGGTATAAAAAAAAATTGTTTAAATCCATCTCCCTTCATAGTTCATAAAATAAAAAAACAAAAATCACTCCAATCTGTACAATACAGTATTGTAGGACAATGTAGAATATAATTTCTCCATGGACTTCTCTTGGTATACTTTTCATAACCTTAAAAGTAATGTTAAAAGGAATTCAGGAAGTTATAATGAAACATGATTCAAAAACCCTTTCACCCTATTAATTCACAGGGTGAGGAACAAGACAATACACAAGACACATCCAAGACTAAAACAAAAGTGGCAGGAAAACAGACAAAAAAAAAATTGCACACAACCTATACAGTAGCACTTGATCAATATACAAAGAAATAAATAAAAAGGACAATATATATAAATTACAAATTAAAGAAAGAAAAATCCAACAAGGAGTGAAGGTATAAAGATGGAGACTAGGTCACGTGAGAATGATAGCTACTGGCTTGTGAGGGCTACAGTCACTGGCTCAGCGTTCACGTTCTGCAGGAAACAAACGGTCAGCATTTCTTTGGACATTCACCATGCTTGAAAAGTAGCCTGTGCCCCACATTAACACACACTCACTCACTCACTCTCACACCCACAGCTGGCAACACTATTCATTGACAAGAACTTGAAACGTTTTGTACCATGCCTGTGTACCTGTGTAATCGTAGGACTGCAGTTAATACAGTTAAGCTTTTTTTTTGTTTGTTTTTGTAAAAGTAGTACATATGCAAATCAATAATGCAAATTCTAATTTGAGTTAGACTCTAAAATTACTTTAGAGCTTTTGTTTAATGCTTTAAAAGTAAACTATTGTAGGTCCCTTCATATCAAATCTAATCATAACCCTGTACTTTCTGGTATAAATATACAGGATGGCCAAAAGTATTAAGACAACATATGCCATGTATTATAGTTCTCCCTGTGCACAAAACAGGGGATTTCTCTAATTAGTTCTAGCCTATTCGGCTGAAAAGTTGTCCTAATAAACTGAAAAAGTGTGTATGTGATAATGGTATTCAGTGTCTAGAGCCATGGCCTGGATCATCACCAGACCTAATCCCAATGGAAAACTGTTGGGCATTTGTGAGGAGGGCAGTAGCAGTCAAGAAATTCTTTACTGTTTATGCAAATCAAGAAGGGATTGATTGCGCAAGTGACAACAGAGTACTGCAGACATCTTTTTTGGAGAATGTCATTAAATCACTAAATTTCACTTTTGCCTCAATACTTTTGGCCAACAATGTATGTGTAACAAGAAGAAAAATCCTGAAAATTGGAAAACCGAGTCTCACAACATATACATCACTCCTTAAAAAAATAAAAAGCTCTACAAGCAAAAAGAAAAACAACAACAACAACAACAAAAAACAGCATTACAAATCAATCAGTGTCTTTAAAAAATTCTTACTAACAATTTACAGAAGAAGGTCCTTATCTAAAATAGGCAAAAGTAGTGGTTATTAAAAAAAAATTATAATTATAATAAAAAAAGCACAACAACAACAAACAAAAATAAACATTTAACCCACTGAAATGTCCATCATCTGGAAGGTATATAAAAAAAAAAGCACAAATACAAGTTGAAATTCTGTGAATAAGAAAAAAAAAAGAAAAACACCCGAGTATCCTGAGGAAAAATGCAGCCACTTGACAAAAACGGTATTGCTCTGTGGCTGAGAAAACGAGTGGCCACAATGATGTTCAACATCCAGCCAAGAGAGAGGACCAGTGGTAAGTAAAAACGTTCAGTAGAAAAATCAGTGATTTTTTTTTTTTTTTTTTTTTTTTAACAACCTGAACATATGGTGAGAATCAGTACTGAGGTTTTTTTGGTGTTAAACTTGTAGACTAAAAACCCACAGTGATTTTCCATTGACAACCGGGAGGCAAACAGGCAACTAAGCAATCAGGCTTACTGAAACCTTGTCTGAATATCTGAGGAAGTTTATCACAATAGGCACTGCACTCTTGTTCTTCAGGCTTAATGGAGATGATGACACGCGTCACCTCTAGGCATCTAGCTATTTGGTGATCTCGCTTGCTGATTATTGACAAGCTCATCAATGAGACCCACCAAATTCAAGTAGTAGAGGTTTGTCTACTTCCTATTCCCACTACTTGTTGTGAGAAAAAGCATATTTAAAAAAAAAAAAAAAAAAAAAAAAAAAAAGACTATTAGAAAATGCTATAAAAGCAGACATACAGAGGTGCAAAACTCTTTGGAGATTAGTCACGCTGATTGGTGTCCTGGAAGATTTTAGGTGTAGGAAATTGAAGAAGAAAATAAAAAACCCTTTCCAAACCACCACTTTTGTCTTCTTCAGTCCACATTCAGCATTTATCAGTCTTTCTGCAGTGGCTGAAAATGATAAGGCATTCCCAGGATGAGGGTTTATTCAAAATATGTACACGTACGGAAGTGCAAGCAAAATTCGAAGACAGAAAATATTGTACAAAAATTCCTCAACAAGTCTTGTATGAAAAATAATCTCGATAACACCATGGCATCTTCTTGAAAGGAAGAGGGAAAAAAGAGAAGAAGGTCCCCGTCCCGCGGAGATCGTCTCCCTTCCTGTTTTCTTCCTCTAAAAACCCGTGTTGAAAGTCGAACAGTGCCAATGAGCGGAGGGGGACGATCGTGTCACGGTGGCCATCTCACCTGCGATCCTCCGGTCTCCTCCTGTGAACCGCTGGCTCGCCGTTGAACAGGAGCGTGTACAACGCTGAGGCCAGACGCAACCAAAACGGCCACTGATTCCTTTGGTTTTGATGTTGCTAAAAAAAAAAAAGAAAAAAAAAAAAAGAGAGAGAGAGAGGGGAAGTCAGGACTGGATCCAAAAAGGATCTCGCACACATACAGTACAGTATTTGGGTTATATCATGCAGGCAGGGTGAGATGGGGGCAGCAGGCAAAACGTGTGACTGAAAACCAGACGCCGGATCTGTGCTGATGTTTCCACAACAGAGGCAGTCTGTCTGACACAAAAACACTGCATGACACAGAGACTGACAGTGACTTTCAAAAAGGGAAACATTTTAAGTGAAGGCACAAGATTTCATTTCGAAATGCAGGCAATTAAAATTATTCTAGGCGTATTATAAATATTATTTTTAGAGCAACTCGGAGTAAAATGATTCCATGGTGTAACCACAATATTAATCCTCCATCAGAAACCGCTTTCGTCTCCTGTACGTAAGAGTAAATTACAGTCTTTAACACAGACAACACTTGATCAGGGTCTTAACACAGTATACATGATCCTGCTGTCACCTGAAGCTGTGCCATAGTTAAATATCACACTTAAGCTGTAAATGATGCATGGCTTAATCGCATTCGATTCTCTCGTGCCCAAGTGGATCTGAAGAGATTTAGAGGATAATACCATCAGGGTTCATGCACAAGACAAAAATTGCAGTGAATGGGATTAAAGTGCTCTGGACACACGCACACAGAAAAACGCGACAGGATTTACTGCTTGTTGTGTATGTAGGTGTGCAATACTAAGCCACTATCCTGGCAAAAGAAAGACAAACAACATGTTATTTGATCCTATATAAATGATGTACCTGCATTAAATTCCTACTCAACTCCATGCATTAATTATTTTTGCAGGTTTTACAAAAAGATTTAAAAAAATATATATTTTTTTCGACAAGGCTAATAAGGTCATGTGTAGGAGTAAAACAGTGTGTTGTATGCACGCTCATCTAGAGAAAAGACATTCACACAGGGCACACCCACAAGTGACAGCGACAGCGGTTACCATACCCGACCACAAGCGTCATGAGCGTTTTGTCCCTGTTGGTGTGGATGCAGGGTTAGACAAGGCATAACCAAAGATAAGAACTTTCATCAAGTTCACATTCGAGCTATAGCAGACACATGCATGAAGTTAGACAGCGTACGACCTCTTCACAGTTCTGTCGATACCATTTTAAGGCTAACTGTAATGATCCTTTCTATTGCATTCATGTTTTAATTTACAGTGACTTGCCCTCTTCATAATGCTGTATGATTGTGTTTATATTAGTGCTGTCAATCAATTAAAATTTTTTATCTAGTTAAATCACAGCCATAGTCTGTGATTAATCATAATTAATCTCAATTTTAAAATACCCTGATCTACTTGCATTATAAACATGCAGTGATGGATTGAGGAAATGCATAACAAACTGATTAAAAAAAATTATTATTTTGCAGTTTAATAATACCTCGAACATTAACATTTAAAATGTTAAATGTTAAATCAAAATATCTCGTATGGGATGCACGTGTAAGTTATTACTTTATTTCATAATGTTCATTAATGAACTTCGCCGAAAATTACACAGCTAACCACTTTATCATCTTTATGAACACTTCACCCTCATTACATGTTTGTTAATCAAGATAGTCACAGTTACAGTTTTTAATTTGGAGAATAGATGTTTCTATGGGCCACAGGGTATTATGATATATTCAAAGGCCACCAGATTTGCTTTTATTTCATTAACAGCTCAAATTTTCACATTCACAGTCCATGATACACTCGTGAATTTTAAACATTGAAAAATTTTGTACACAGTAGTTTTGCATTTGTGAAACGTATATTATGAATTTATTTTGTGCACGTGACTTGTTTTTTTGTGAATTGATATTTTTTCCGCGCACGTGAATTGGGATGCGAATGTGTGCACGTGTCTTTTGTGTGAATTATTAATGAGACTATTTTGCTTCCATATTTCCTCCGTCATCTTGTTATCCACATTAAATGTGCCATTATCACACACAGCTGCTGCGAGTATCGGAAGCCATTAGGCACATTATATTTACATGGGGTGTTCAAGTCATACAGGGACTTCTCGTGGATGGAGTAAAACCAATTGACATTTACAGAAGACACAGCACAGTGATGCGACCCTTACTAGTACTAGAGTAGACTGAGGTGACTCTGAGCCCAGTAATTTCTGTGAAAATTCAGCGAGTGGAAAGCCTGATTTATGCAAAAATCTACAGATTACGCAGATTCAAATCACACTTGTTTTTCATTCCAAACATTAACAGAAGCTCTTGATGCTTTGATTGTGACATGGATGTTTGTAATATTAAGTATTCAAGACATTGTACATGTACTTTCTTTGTTTGAACTATTTCACTATTCTAAAACCTTCTGTTTATTTCCAATTTTAAATGAAAAAAGTGCTTTGTTTTCATGGTGACCTCAGACATTTGGCATGACATGTGGCAATAACTCCCAGCAGAGTTCCAGTAATGCGAAAGTGGTGTTTGTGAATGACTGTGTGCAGTTCCCACAGACAAATGAGTCTCTTCCGTAAGTTAGGGACAAGTTATCCCTCGATTTTCAAGGATCAGGCGTTCCCACTCGCTGAATGCTCATGGGATCAGACTGCTTACTTCACTGTTGAAATGCTGGCCTCCCAAGTACACATCCCCTGTACCTTCCCAACCTCGCTTTAAACTATTTCCACTTTTTTGGGCCATTAAAGGAGTTCCTGGGAGGCCAGCATTTCAGACATAAAGCAGAAAGATCGATCATGGCTTCGGTGTACTGAGAAAACGTTCTCCCTTAATAGTGTCCAAGCACTAGTGAAACGCTGGGATGAGTGTGTTAATGTAGCAAGGGGTTATATAGAGTAATAAAGGGAGTTCTTACACTAATAACTGTGTTCTGTTATTCTTTATACATGTTTATATACGTGTTATCTGTGTTCTGTCTATGTTTATTTTCCTCGCACAGAGCTTTGCTATGTAGATCAAGTTCAATCGGTTGCAGGTGCAACACTACAAAAATCTGGAAAGGGTCCTGATGTATAGACAGTGTAAAGACCACTGGACATACACTGTTTAGTATAGAAACTTTGTTATTAAGCAGTTAGAAAGTTGTAGTAAAATGGTAAACTTTGTATAAAGCAAACACACATGGCTGATTAGAAACTTCCAAAGATTTGGCTAGAACAAATAAACACAGACCTCGGGCCTATTTAGCACAACTCTTATCTTTTTTTTTTTTACTGTTAAGAGATAAGAAGCAATGACTGATGCAGATTGCTGCAGGCATTGCAATGTGTTGTGCAAGGGCTTACACCAAGAGCTCTTCGTTTGTCCTCATAGGTCAGTTTACATATTCGGACTGTTTAAGGAAGTGACATCACACTGTATTTGGCTTCATAACAAAAATAATATTGAAGCTTTCACCCACTGGACGTTGTTATATCTCAATTTAGCAATTCTGGCAATGAAATAATGTCAGGATATCATAGTGGCACTCACAGCCACAGGGTCCGAGGTTCAATCCTGGGTTTCATACTTCTCTGGTCCTAATGTCTTTGGACTGTGGGAGGAAACAGGAGTACACGGCAGAAACCTATCAGGCACGGGGGGACCTGCAAACTCCATGCACACGGACCCCGAGGCGGGAACTGAACCCGGACCCTGAAGGTGCGAGGCAACAGTGTTAACCACTAAGCCGTGTGCCGCCCTTTTTGAAACTCTATTTATAACTTTAAATAAAAATTTAAACCTTGCACTGACATTAGAGTGAGGAAAAGTCTGAAAGCATCTTCAGTCCTGGTAACTTGTGCTACATGATAAGTACAGCACACCCTGACTGTACTCTATGCTAAGAATGATTTCGATCTAAGCCATTTAGAATGATGACTCCAGAGTTTCAAGAGTATTTTAACAGGTTAGGTGTGTTACAGCAGCCTTCGGTTTATTCCGCAGAACCGACAACACAAGGGTTAGCAAGAAGTCAAACATCCCCAAGAGTGACCTTTAAACGCAGACACACATGGTTTCCCACCCAAAACAGTGTGGCACGCAATGTCTGTGTGTGTGTGGGTGTGGGTGTGTGTATGTCTATGTCTATCTGTTTATGTGTGAGAGAGTGAGAGACTCTGTTCCACATGACTAACTGTCAAAATGAGTCAAAGGCTAAATTTAAAACAGAGATAAGCGGTGGAGTTGAGGCAGACGTCACCCGTCACTCCTGCGGGCTTCCTATCAGCCGTGCGTGCAGGCTCGCCATCAGCTGCAGAGCTCCCAAGAGCCAACTCTTATCACAACAGCAGCAGCAATAACCACAAACAGATACACGCTGTAAAATGTCACCAGACCCGCTGGAGACCCGTCTGCAATTTATAAATCACTGGGGCTATCCATGACAGGAGCTGGCAGTTAGACACCTGGTGCCCCAAGGGGGAAAATAATGATGTGCAGAATCAGCACTATCTACAACTTACTGTAAACTCCACACACATCTCAGATCATACATAATCTTTGGATATAGTTCTGATATGTAAATACACATACACTTATTTCTTCATATTTTGCTTCCAAAGAGCCAGACTATCTTGGAAGATTGTCTAATGTAGTTTTAAAAAAATTTTCTTCAGGCTTCCTAAAGGATGTTTTTGTCCCTTATTTTCAGTTCACTCCCTGTTTCTGACTAGTTTCAGATAAATATTTTTTATTTGTTAGGCCACGCAGTGACCTATGAGTCACTCGCTCACGCACGAGGCGGGGGACATCCTGGACAGTGTGCCAACCCAACGCAGCGCACAAACATACACACACACACACACACACTCACATGCTCATTCACAAACTGCAGGCTATTTCAGAGTGGCAGTCAATCTGTGGGAGGAAACCGGAATACCCGGAGGAAACCCACCATGCACGGAGAGAACATGCAAACTCAATGCACACAGACCCGAGGCGGGAATCGAACCCGGATGCCGGAGGTGCAAGACGAAAGTGTTAACCACTAAGCCACCGTGCCACCCTACCTATGAATCATCCAAATATTAGAAAAAAGAAAAAAAAATAATCTAACTTAAGGCATGAACCAGTGAGAAACGCAGGCAGATAATCAGACTGGTGATTAGGATACTGCTGATGCTGAATGTCGAGGAACAGACGAGAGGGGAAATGAGGTTGCTGCTGAGGTTATCTTAGTCACTTTGTGGCCTATGACAATAAAACATCTGTTCCAGTTTCTTTAATGTAATCTATATCAATTAAGATGAATAAATAAGGGGTGGCTCAAGAAAATTGCACTATACTGTATCCAGTTTAGGAAAAGAAAAACTTGCATAAATATTTTAATGCTAAATGTATTGCTATACATTCTATATTTATATGATGAATAATATGAAATCATATTAATATAATACACATCATACTATTTTTCATTTCCTGAAGTGTGTAAACACACACACACACACACACACTTACACTTGCCCAATGGCTGGCTGACAGCTTCATATTACAGTTGGGGAAAATGGTTGCAGGAACAAGCAGCAGACTTTAAAATGTTTGTTGTTTTTCCCCAACTTTTGTCCCTTTAAAAAAAAAAAAAAAAAAAGTAAACCGTTTTTTTTTTTTTTTTTTTTTAACACAAATTGTCTGACAGGAAACCTGTCTCTTAAAAAACATCCCCTTTTCTCTGGAGTGCTGGTAAACAGAAGTGCATGCTTACGCTCTTACACACACACACACACACACACACAAACACACACACACACACACACACACACACACACACAGGAAGTAGTAGTATATGAAACCCAACGCACATGTCTGCCTTCTGAACAAAGTGCCCTGTAACTGAACAAAAATAAGAATAATAAAAAAAAAAACACACATAATAGCAAACCCCCAAAGAAAGCTCCTGGAAACATGGCCCTGCACAGATAATAACTCCGACTGCCTCGGGGTCTCATCACAAACCTGTCAAGAGCAGCAATTTATCTGTCAGCAGCGACCGTTCCTATCAGACTCTGTACAGAAAAGCTTCATTTCGGGCTGAGCAGCCTGCCAGCGCTGCACTAACAGCTCATCAGGGGGCTCGTGGGAACAACAGACTATTCTTTGTCATGTCTGACTCATTCGAAACTGAAGTGTCACTGCCGGCGTCAAATCTCGAGACGAGTAACTGATAAGGAAGGCTTGTGGTGATAAACGAGCCCAGCCAAGGCTTTGGGGGTGAAGTCTCTGTCCCCTACAGGTTCTAATCACACCGTATAGCGTTAGTTAATTACTCATTTTCATTACTCTCACTATTGATTAAAATTTTAACAAAGAAAAAAAAAAAAATAGTTAGATGGAAAGGATTTAAAGTTTGATGTAAAAGAAGTTACACTTTTTTCCTCTATATCATTAAATATTTTTATGTCATGCTTTTATTAAAATTGATGTTACATAGCATACAAGGATGCATCTTCTAAAAACATACACCAGGTGTTCAAGTCAAAGCGGGACTTGGGATGAAATTTCTCATGAATCGAGGCGTAAAAGCGACGGATATTTACAGAGAACTTTAAACACAGTCCAGTGATGAGACCTTTACGGGCAGTAGGCCGAGGTCATTTCTGTGAAACATCTTGCAAGTGGAAGTCCTGATTCTTGAAAATAGACGGACTTGCCACTAACTTGCAGAGGTGACGCAACTCTTCACACAACCATTCAACAACATTGCTTGCATGTTACAGGAACTTGTCTGGGAGTTATTGCCACATCCCCTGTGGTAGTCCTGACCTTGATTCAAGCCATTTCCACACTTCTGGGCCATCACAGGAGTTCCTGGGAGGCCAGCGTTTCAGACGAGAAGCAGACAGTCCAAACACGGCTCAGGCGTACTGAGAAGACTTCGTAATGCAATAAGTGCATTAGTGTAGAATGGGATCATATGGTTTTGTTATTCTACACAATCAAAAGTCCTGGTTTGATTTGAACACCCCTTATATTAACATGAATTATAATAAAATATATGCATATTAAAAAAAAAAACATGAATTGAGCCCGAGCAGTCAACATGTTACGTTTTTCATATTCACTTGTCATCTTATGACATGACATGTAGAATGAGGTGCAAATAACGACAGCAGTAAATAAAAGCAAACACAGATTTTTTTTTTTAATAAGATAAAGAGTTGCAATGATTACAGCCTGAGGCAGCCTCCGTACTTTGACATTACAGAGTAAATTACATGATGGAGAAGCACAGACACACACACACACACACACACACTAAATGCAGGCTAATAGATTTGGGTTCAGGTTGCTTTGGGATCAGTCATCAACTTGGCGTAAGGTGGCGTAAAGTGGCCCGAGAGAGTGCGAGTCATAATCTCTGAGCTCCCGCATGGCCTCTCGAGTCAATTAGCCTGAGCTGAGGCTATCGGTTAACACTCTGCCCTGCACATTGTACCCTTGTATGGACGTATACACATCTGTTGTGGCAAACTAAAGAAAGCAGGTTGACTAATACTACTCTAAAAAAGTCGGTCCTTGTCCCAGAGATCAGTGCAAAAGTATGGTTACCTCTCTTTTTCAGAAACAGGACCTGGCACAGTGTTCAGTGTATGTGAATATATGTATATAAGTGTGTGTATGTATGTATATATATAAACACATGCCATCAAGCTGGCGGTAGTGTCGTTGCCTTATTGCTGCTTGTTCCTTAACGTTGTGTGTAAGTGTGGCTAATTTGATTATCTCATGCTAGTTTTCTCAGCACTGAGAAGGCTTCACTGGAGTCATACTAACCACATCTATTCAGACCAAGCCTTGGCTTACCGCTCCTTCTACCTCACTTTCTCACCTCTTCCCTGTTTGTGTGTAGGTGTGCGTGTGTGTGTGTTTGTATCTGAATGAGAGTGCGAGCGGAAGAGAGACCAAGACAGAGAGAGAAAAAAAAAAAAGAGTTTGTAAAGAGATAAAGATGATTAAGAGCTTTACCATATAACAGACATTGTGCAAAAAAAACAAAAAAAACAACAACACTAATTAGAAACTGCCAGCTGATGGTTTCGTGATACACTGCACTTTTCATAACATGCTTGCACACTGCCAGTGCGTGTAAACACACGCGCAGCCTCTCTTTTTAAGTACGCGTGACACTAATACAACAGTGTAGCATTGATCTGAACAAAGAGGCATTATTCTTGGCTAGAGTGCACGTTCAGTCACAGAGTCAGTCAACACTCTCAGCTGATCGCTGCTGTCTGTTTGTTATATGACAAACCCACCACACAATGACAGACAGACGGACAGGCAGACAGACAGACATGGTGAGTTATGGGGATACACACAGTGAAATGCACGCACATGTATACACCCGCACACGAGCACATGCTCGCACACAAACAAAGGCGCGCACACACACACATACACAAAGGGAAAAGAGAACTATAAACAGGAAGCTAGAAGGATAGTATGAGCTGAGTTTTAGTGTGGTAGGAGAGATTAATAAAAAGGAAGAGAGAGAGAAAAAGAGTGTGAGGGAGAGACAAATTCATGACACAAAAATATGCCCCTGGGTAAATTGCACTCAAGACTGGTAGGATGTTAAGCTTTTGTTCCAAACTACAGCACTAAGGAGAAGTACCCCACTACTCCCCTATAAACCACTGTTCGCCCCCCCAACATTTTACATCTATAGGTATTGGCAGACGTACTCATCCAGAGCGATTTACACTTTTATCTCATTATACATCTGATCAGTTCAGGGTCAAGGGCCCAACAGTTGAACTATGGTGGTACTTGGGTATATATAAGTAAAAAAGGTATGGCATAAATGTCAAGAAAAAGAAAGGTCGTGGTACAAGGAGCATGACATTATGTGGTTTTAGCTGCTCACACAGCTACTGATATCATCACCACTAACCTTTTGGGCAGGAACTAAGATAAGATGTGTGATGCTCTGCTTCTCACTGCACATATATGATGTTTATCACCAATGTTTTTATGTTCCTAAATGGGGTTAGGAGGTGGATGCTGTACTATGATATACATCACCCATTCCCAATAAGAACAGAGGCGCAAGGTATTGCCCAGTCAGAAACGGGGAGCATGATGGGACTCACCAACATGTGCTCTTGATAGAATTGGTCTCCAATCATCTGGAGTTTCTGGCCAATCTGAGCCTCCACGCTGTGTGCAGGCCGCCGGTGAGGCTGGTTCTCAGGAAACATGGCGCCCTCGACGCGGTCAGTACGAGCAGACGGCGTCAGTAATAGCAATCCTGCGCTACCTAGTCAGGGATAGAAAAAAAAGAGAGAAAGAGAGAACAAATGTTCAAAGCTGCAACACAACAAGCTAGGTATCAAGGGACCACATAATACTCACCAACACAGCTGTTAGTGTTATCACTAAACATCGCCTGGATATCTACAGTCCACATCCAACCTTATCATCTGAACAACTAGGGCAATGTACAGCAAAGTAGCAGGAATTAAAAGTATTACACTGACAGATTGTTCTCTTTCCAGTGTATGTATGCTTTAAGGCAACAAAATAAATCAAGACTCCAAAAATCGAATTTCCTGTTTCTTGTGGTTTTTACACCTCAGGCTTATAAGTTTGAAAAAATAATCCGTAAAAATTGCAAATCATGAAAAGCCAAATGAAGGCATCAAACCGAAGGCGTTACATCACAAGAAGGCATGAGTCAGAAAAGGTCATGGGCAAAAACGTTCAGAGAAGTTGAACAGGAAGCTGGTGTTTGAGCCAAGGCTGCTGCATTTAAAATGGGAAAGAACTCATGTGCTAATTTCGTCCATTTGGCTTGAACTATTATAAGAGAAAAAACTCTCTAAGAGCACAAACATAAACAAATGAAACAGTGCAGTCAGGTTGTAAGCTGTCTTGATGTCCATGCCTGGGCCCAGAGCCAGCAGAACAACCCTTGCGTGCAGTCATTTGAATTGCAAAGCGACTAAGTACACACACACAAGTAATAAAAGCTGAAGAGGCCAGGACAATCAGACGCCACAGGGGAGACAGGGGAGCGGACGAGAGAGACACACAGGTTGCTCTTACAGGTGATTCAATCTCTCACTGAGTTTCGGCGTACTCTATTAACATAAGAAATGTAATAATGGTACTTTACCAATGCGTAAGTGCTAAAATAGAGAACTAACCACTACAGTATATGCTGCCTGTAATGCCACTCTTGTGCTTAAACAAACTCGTAGTGTGAGAGGGAGGGCAGACTGATTTCAGTGACTCAAGGCACTTTTTTTTTTCCCTAACGAATCAAGTAGTTGTTTTAATTCTTGCCAAACAGGTTGTAATTTTGTGTTTCTAAAGTTTGTCTCTGCCATCAACTCTAATCCTGTCTCCATCTCATTTTTATGAAGATCAGGTTTACCATAGAAGAGGCGTCTGGGCTCATCGGCCACACCGCAGGGCAGCATGCCATTTAGCCGGGCCACGGGGCTCCCTGGGGTCTGCGTGCTGTGGTCCTCCTGCTTTATCTCCCTGTTGGACGAAGGCCAGCACTGTGAGACAGGCCCAAATACATCATCTTCATCCTCCTCCATGAGCAGGATCTTGCACCGTCTCCACCTGCAACCAAGAAAATTGCTGAGTCAATCAGTCATAATCAAATCCCTACAGTAACAGTGACATGTATTTATGAGTAGCATCAGTGGAGAAGAGCAACAAGTGACAAGTGCCTTTATACAGTGCCTTTACACAACCCTGTTTTAACTTGGTATATCCTGTTTAGGTGGGAACAGGGTTTTGCGCCTTTATTTTTTCTTCAGTATAACAGGAAGCAGTTACTCCTGTCTTCCTCCGCTAAAACCGAACAAAGCCAAATACTGACTAAGTGCAAAATGCAAAACCAGGAAATGGACCTAGCATGTTACAAAATACTTTTTGGAAAAGGGACAAATAGCTTTTAGGTAAACTGTCGAGTCCCTAGCACAGAAACAACCTACTGTAAAATATATTTTGTATATACACACACATACACGTTATGGTCATATGAGGCACTAAAACATTCGCTTACAATAAAGTTAAAAAAGTACATATCTAATTTTTTGTGTGCAACAACCATGTAGACATTCCTGGCTCTGTGATTTTATTTTCGAACACTTATCAGCGATCACTTATCAAGTGCAAATTGATCTTGATTACTATGCATATCCTCTGCCACATTTTACTTACCTCATAAGCAGCAACTCGCAGGTTAGTCTGACATCATTTTCGATTTCTGCATATTTGACATACAAAGTAGAAAACAGAACATGGATGCCTCTATGATGCGTGAAGTGTATTTACCTCTTCAAACAGCTAAATGTATAGCCAGTGTTATAGATTATAAACATTGAAGTGAAAATATCCGTATGTTGAGGCATATTAAGCGAACAGTGCATCAATTAGCGGTGCCCACTCATGACCCTGTTACTAGTTCACCGGTTTTCCTTCCCTGAATCCCTTTCGGTATGTCCTAATCACTGTACCCTCGGAACATCTTACAATGGCGGCTGTAAGTGGGTGGGCGACAACTGAATCTTTTCCCCTGAAGTTGATGTGATGGAAGCAGAAAAAAAAGGCCAAGTGTAAGGATTTTAATGATTTTGTCAAGGGCCAAGTTGTAATGACTGGGTCAAAGCAACTCCAAAACTGCAGCTCTTGTGAGACATTCCTTGTCTGCAGTGGTCAAGACACACCAAAAGAGATCCAAGGAAGGAAAACCAGTGAAATGGTGGTCATTGGTGGCCAAGGCTCACTGATGCAGATGGGGAACGAAGTCTGTGTACAATTTAATAAATGGGCTAGTGTAGCTCAAATTGAGGGAAAGGTTGAGAAAGCTGGCTGTGTAGAAAGATGTCATAACACACAGTGCATTATTGATTTGGTGGTGGGGGGCTGGGGGCGACGGCGTATCTACTCAATAATGGTGGCTGGTCATAATGTTATGGCTGATCGGTTGATATGCACTGCTTAATTTATTTCAATGGAAGAAGTGCTCCTTTGTTTACTGTTATGCCTTGAGCAGTCCTGTTGATTCAACGTCACTGCGTAGACAGTGAAGGAACATCAAGTTGAGGAGACAGAATTTCAAGTCAGGAGTGACTATGCAAACAGTAAAGTTCACATAGTACTCAGTATACCTTTTGTACACCTGGATGATTAAAGAGTCTATCCACCAGGGGGAAGCTCAGAGCCAAAACACACCTCAACAACACTAATATACCCTCTTCTACCACTTATTCTGCTATTAATCTTGGTACAAACAAGTGTAAGTGAAGATGCTGGAGTTGACAGGGTTTGAAGCAGGCTGGGTAGAAACCAAGACACCAAACTGGATAGTTAACAGGAACATAAAACCAACTGTTAAGACAACACGGAGCACACAACTCTAGTCTTACTGATGACAGGACCTGTCAAGCAAAATGGAACATTTGCTTTGTCTCTGCCCTTTTCAAATGGTATTGCACCAAAGGCTGGTTTTTTGAATATGCATGGTGGCCATCTTAAAAACATATAGCATGTAATAACCCCAGCATTGTCCCCAAATGATGCTTTGGACAAGAATAGTTGCAGAATTTAACAACATTTGCTGAACGTTAGTTCAAAATAAATGGCTGCACAATGACTGTACTTGCTGTACTGTCAATACAGTTCCTAATATTTACAGAGTTTTATCAAAACATCATTCAAAAATGACTCACTACAGATTTATCAAGCACATATGAGTAATAGATCTCTCAAGAGATAGGACTTGCGGTCAGAGTTGGGGTTGCCAATGTTTATTTCAAGGGGGCATTTGCCACCCGGGATCACCCATTTGGCCACACCCCTAGACTGGGAACATACACACACATAAACGTGCAACCACAATATGAAGCCTGTGTTTGTAATGCACACTTGACCAAAACAAATCAATGCCTCAGTCTCTAGTAACAGCACCACTGGAGAGAAAATGTATGGAGGCCAGACCCAGAGCATCGTAACAACAGTTAAGATTAGCCTAGCTTGTGGTACTCATTTAGATAAATAGTGGCCATGAAACCACACCATGAGGCTGTGGTTAGACAACTGGTTTACTATATTTAACCTTTTGGAGACTGAGCAAGGCAGAGGCAACAAGCGTGTCTCCTACATTTTCCGTGTTGTGTGGTAGAGACTGTGTAGTTTTTGCGGATCATGACAATTCCGAGTGAGCAGTAGCTATTTATCTCCAGAAGAGACATGAGGCGTCATTGTCAATCTGCCACACAAGACACAGTGCAAGTAAAACAAACACACAGAAACAAACAGAAGTTTTTCCATGACTGGGTTTCGGTCAGGACCGGGGCATGCTGGCTGCAGTTTAATAGGTACATACAGTTTCTGACACTAATAGGCCCTTGTCAGAAATTGAGACTGTTGCTGTCTAAACATAATAAAAATAATAATGATGTGAAGAATAGAAATGAAACCAAAAACACACTACATTTTGAACTGACATGAAAAGCATGCTTTTCAAAGAAAAGAAAAAAAAAAAACATGTCAATACATATATGCCATTAATTTCTAAACTGAAAGTGAAGGCATGTGTCGTGTCTAAAAGTTTACAGCTTGTACGTGCTTTACTTTCACAAATACAAATCGTGCTTTACGTGTGTACTCTGAGATCATTATGGAGAGGGTGTGAACTACAGGTTCGCTTTGTTCAGATCCCATCGAAACTGTGAATGAGTCCGCATTGAAGCAAGCAATGTACAGCTCCCTCTGCTGCCCTGCGCTCTAAGCATGTGTGTTTGTGCTTAGAGTGCAGAAACTTATCACTCTCGTCAATGTGACACTCATGAATCATCACTTTTTCAATATGTACTGATCTAATACAATAAAATAACTGATATCTCCCTAGTATTGGTCTTAATTTTTCAATACACTTTATGTCATTTTATGTAGGTGTAATATTGAACAACAGATAAATAAGAACAGGTTTTCATCCCATGTCCTATCATGCACATAACATGGTATCAGAAAGTTAAAAAAAAAAAAGAGGGGTAATGGGCACTACTGTACTGTATTGAAATGGGAAAGCAGTCCATAGCAGATCCATTCTAGCTTATCTTACAGATCATCAGTACAGACTAAAGCATCTGGAGAGAAAATGCGAAATGTGGGAGATTTAGGGACTTTGACCTAAAATGTACACTCTGATACCTTGGAGTCACTGTACATCACTATGCAGCAAAACTGCCCATACATTATACATACAAGCAAAGGGCCACATGCAACCATAATTTGACCTCCCAAAACCTTTGTTAATTGTTATTGACAGTATTATAAACTTCAAATGACTTAGAAACTCCAAATTCAGTTACACATTTTAACAAAATTGCTCAATGGCAAATTTACATAGCAGCATGTCGAGCACTTGTGAGCACTGGTATAACAGTATGCTGGCTCTCTTCTCAGCATACTGTTATACCAGTTGTGAAAAATTTTTTTCCAGAAGTAAAGTTAGATTGAATTGTGCTTGCATGAGCCTTTGTTCCCAACCACTGCATATCGTAGGGACGGGAATCATCAGGGTCCACCCAATATGATATCACGATACCTATGAGCCAATTCGATCTGAATTGCAATTCTATAAGTATCAGAATTTTATAAATACCCCAAGTCGATATTGAATTTACAGAAGTTAAAATTGGGAAAATACAATTAGGAAATAATTTGCTCCTACCACACTGCATGCCTATATGTGAACTGTGTACACATGTACCTCAAATGCAAACATATATGAATTTAAAAAATCATTTAAAAAATAAGGGGTTTTGGAGTCATTGTGGCGTATACATGAATCATGATACAGAAGAATAACGATACATTACTGTATAATTTTTTTTTTTACCACATTTTTTCACCGCTACATTGGTGAGATAGTGGCAATCACTGATCACTGATATTTCGAACAACCAATCCATGATCGCCAATATGTCAAACAACCAATCACTGATTGCCAATATTTCAAATGACAAATGACTGCTCGGTAATATTTCAAACAACCAAATCAACAATATTTCAAATGACCAATCACTCATCACCGCTGTTCCCAATAAGCACTCTAATCTATTTGAAATCTCTTTAGCAAATGTTTATTTTACATGAAACAAATTTTCATGTAACTGTTACTTGACATGCCAAATTGCTTTTTTTTCCCAGACATTCTCCTGAACATAACTGCCAACACTGAGACTATTAATTTAACAATGTTAGAACCATCGCCAGAGGTCACAAAAGACACAGCATACTCTTTTTTTCACCTCTCTTTCATTTCTCTCACACACACACACACACACACAGGACGTGGTTGCTGAGGAAATGCTAAATAAACAGTAGCACTGCACAAGCACCTCTCATTCGTTTGAATAGTCGTTGAAGGAAACTTGGCCACCACCTCAGGGCACAATGTACCACACCATATATCACTCAGTATTGGGATGGATTGTGCGTGCAGATTATACAGTAAATAGCATGTTTTTTTGCACAGTGATTGCACTACTGCATGTGTTATAATGATAATGTTCATCTTGAGCCACCATGACGACCCATTTACAGCATTTGGCAAATAGACTTACATTTTTAGATTATTATATATCTAAGCAGTTGAGGATTAAGGGCCTTGCTCGAGGGCCCAACATAGGCGATGTGGTGGTGGGGCTTGATTCTGGGACTTTCTGGACGGTAGTCCAATGCCTTAAGAACTGAGCCACCCCTGTCCCCTTTCTTAAATACCGCCCAACGGCAAACGCACGCGACCCTAACTTTATTTGATTCATATTTTATTGGTTACTCGTTGCTATGGTGAAAATGTGAGTAACCAATCAGGGCCCCCGTTTCTGTTTAATCGCTAGCAGCCGGCTAGCACACAGCACAGCGAGCTGAATGTGACAGGGAGTTGAAGTGCTGGTATTTTATTGCAGAAGGCAAAAACGATGTGTAGACATTAAAAGATTTTTTCCCTAATATGTTATCTAAATATTTTTTTTTTAAAGAGTAGCTTTTCATGTCAATGTTAAACCGCCAATCAGTGCCGTCGCCGCTCGTCCTGCTCTGACACCTAGCCGCGTGGTCAAGGATTCATTTAAGGAAGCGCGTAAAAAATAGATTAACTCCAATAAATCACTGTGTCTGTAATGTTGCGTCCTTAAATTAATTGCTGACCACGCCTCGGGTTAAGGAGAGCGTAATATTGTACGTTGTAATAATAATTCTTAGGTCTGTAACGTGAGTGTAACAGTCGTGGGAGTTCCGTGAGCGCTGAGAATCAGCTTCATTTTGCAAAGCAAATGAGTTTATACCGCGCTTGACTTTAGCTCAAATAAACAACGACTTTTCATTTTCGAAATTATATGTTGGTTATTATTTATTATGCAAGTGATTTTTAGTATCTTAATAATAGAAAAAACGTGCCAGTTTTTACAGACATTACAGCCGTTTTAACCAAGAAAACCGGCATGCATCGACTCATGTACCGACTCAATGTTCTCATAATAAATCCGATTCTTTCATAGCTCGCGCGCTATTAAAGGGATGTCAGATAATTTTCGGCGGGCTTAAAACTTTTTCCCCGACACCTGAAATAACGCACCGAATGTGATTCGCGACACAGCAGCACATTCTGGCAGTAAAGTGCAAGTTATATATAACCATATACCCCTTTACCTAACATCAAATCACTGGTGGCATTAAAGCTAGAATTAATGTAGAACTGAATTCTGTATAGCTTTTTAATATAAGACTGAGATCCTTTATCATAATCACAGATTGCCTCTGCACAGATTATCCGGAGGGTTTTCATGAAAGGACCGGTGCTTTAGGCTACACTATAGCATTCACCGGGTGTTTACATCCGTGTGTCATTTAGATTACACATGTCACAACACAGCCACATAAAACCGAAATCACACAAACACACACATCCTGGCTTTTTTTTTTTTTTTTGTCTCAGCTTACAGATAAAATAAAGCAAAAATAAATGAACTCTAAAAACCCATCCTGTCCACTTTCTTTGTCCTAGTTAAGTTATATTTTAAGTTACAAAATCATACAAACTATAAGAGCAACGCCCTGCCCAGTGTAGTGAGTGAGATCTACCTCTGCTCCGGCTCCGTTCAGATCCGTGGTGTTTCTGAGTCTTATAGAAGGGCAGGCGAATAAGCTTGGCCGGTGGTATAACCACAGACGGGATAAGATCGGAGTAAAGTCAGGTCAATATGCTGCTCCTCTTTCCTCCTTCAACAACTTTTATTCTGCAGTCCAGCCTCCGGCACGCTCGTTTCTTTTCTATCAACGTCATGACTCCGCCCCCAATGCGTGACGCAACTCAAGACAACAAACAAACCCTTCTTAAAGCCACACCGCACTGTTTTGTTCTTTAAAGACAAATCGATCATTTGATATTCTGGTATATACTTTGATAAGGTTTATTTATTCTTTAATGAAGCGTTATTTGTTTTGATGGTTCGCACAAACACAAACAGATTTCATCCCATTTATCCTGTGTATCCGCATTCATTTGAAACAATAAATGACTTAGATATTTGGGTTAATCCAACACACACACAAAAAACACTCTTCCCAACAGTACATAGTTAGTAATCTAATAACCAGGATAAGGAGCTATCCAGTGATGGAAAATTCAAAGCATTTTTGTAAGTCACTCTGGATGAGAGCATCTGCTAAATGTAAATGTACAGTACATGCAATCACTCTCTCTTTGGACAGGGTGTCAATCCATCACAAAGCATACCCTCACATACGCACTCACACACTACAGGCAATTTGGGAATAGCTATTAGTTTAATCTGCAGTCTTTTGTCTTTTGGGAGGAAACCGGAGCACCCAGAGCTAACCCACCAAGCAAGGGGAGAACACGCAAACTTTACACACACAGACCCCAAGGTAGAAATCAATCCACACATCACTCACTCACCTGGACACTCGGAAGGGAAATTATGTTAAAATGTTCTTTGTCGACCACAGCTCAGCATTTAATGCCATAATTCCCTATACACTCACCACCAAGCTGGAGTACCTGGGACCTCTGTGTCAGTGGATCTCCAACTTCCTAACTGCCAGACCTCAGGCAGTACATGAGGGCGGACATGTCTCGGCCTCCCTCACTCTCAGCACTGGAGTCCCCCAGGGTTGTGTTCTGAGCCCCCTGCTGTACTCTTTGTACACCTATGACTGCGTAGCCACTACGAACTCAACCACCATCATTAAGTTTGCTGACAACACTGTCGTGGTTGGCCTGATCTCTGACAATGACGAGACGGCCTACCCTGAGAAGATTGGAAATTTGGACAACTGGTGCCAGAGGAAAAATCTCCTCCTGAACGTCAGCAAGACAAAGAAGCTAATAGTGAACTTTACAACTAAGCAGGAGAGGAACTATCAGACCCCCACCATCAATAAGAGCCCACTGGAGAGAGTGGACAGCTTCCGATACCTCAGTGTTCACATCACACAGGACCTGTCATGGTCCTGTCACATCAACACTGTGGTGAAAAAGGCCCGGCAGCATCTCTACCACCTCAGGCGCTTGAGGGAATTTAGACTGCCCTCTAAGGTGCTCAGGAACTTCTACTCCTGCACCATAGAGAGCATCCTGATGGAAAACAACTCAACCTGGTCTGGGAACAGCACTATACAGGACAGGCAAGCCCTACAGAGGGTGGTCCGATCAGCTGAACGCATCATCTGTACCAAGCTCCCTGACCTTCAATCGATCTACAACAAGCGGTGCTGGACTAAGGCCAGGAAGATAGTGAAAGACCTTAGCCATCCCAACAATGGACTGTTCTCTCTGTCGCAGTCAGCTTCCGCTCCCTGAAGGCCAACACAGAGAGACTAAGGAGGAGCTTCTTCCCGACGGCTATACAAGCTCTCAATCACAACACCACATAGGACCTAACACTTACACGCTTGCACATTTTGCACACCTCAGGACAACAAACTTTTACTCTTTACTAGGACACACACTTATGTTCACACATGGGACATTTGCACATTTGCACATTTTGCACACTGTGAACTTAAACTGCAATTCTATTATATTTCATTTTACTATATAAATTTTTCTATTTCTATCTTTAACTTCTTTATATTTCTATCTTATTTTGATATTTTCGTTTCATTTTTATTCTTATTGCTGTATTATATGTAAATGTAAAAGTTTTTTTAATTCTCTTATTTTTTTGTAATATTGAGATCAACAGCAGTCGTATAAGCATTTCACTTCATATCATCCTGTGTATGACTGTGTATGTGAAAAATAAATCTTGAATTTGAATTCCAGGCCCTGGAGGTGCAAAGGTGACAGTGGCAACTACTAAGCCACCATCCCACCTGTTTTAAAACTTTGTTATAGAATTTGGAAACGCCAATTAGCCTACTATTGGACTGTGGAAGAAACCAGAGTACCTAGAGGAAATCCACCAAGCACAGGGAGAACATGCAAGCCGGAGGCAGGAACTGAACCTGGAGATGCAATGCGACAGTGCTAACCACTAAGCCACAGTACCACCATAGTTATTGCTGCACATTGTCACAAAGCCACTTTACAGAAATATAAATTCAGAACATAATTAAAAATATACAGCCAAACCTAACCTACACTTCTGAGCAGTACCTAATTCTTCTTTTGCACATAAAATGCATGCAATAGAATAAAGTTCCATTAATTGTATACTCGCTGATTTTGTCGATATTACTCAGTGAGCAATATGCACAAGGCAACACAGACAAACATTTACACACTCATTTACACCTCAGGCCAATTTTTCTTATCCCTATCTCCTTTGTAGAGATGGCACAAATTGGTGAACCCAGAGGAAACACACAGAAACAAGGAGAACATGCACAAGAACTTGAAATTCACCTATGCTCAAGATCAAACCAGGGACCCTCGTGATGGAAACATATATAGAGGCCCAAAAATGTATACACACTGCAACATAAAAATATATGAACTAAAAATGATAGTGATGATGATGGCATCAATGATGGTGTGACTACTGACATCTTTTGAGGAAACATAATACTACACTTTGCTACCATAATTTAGTTAGAGTTTTAAAAAGGGCACAGTTGAACAACAGTGGATGTGCTTCGATCACTAATTTGTATTTTGTACAATGCCCTGAAATACTACTATCTGTACTTCAGCATTTTTGCACATTTAATTGATATTACTGATTAACTGCCATATAATATCATACATCTTTCTATTCTTCTCATACTACTGTCATATTTATATGTTAATTTCATTAAATGGTACATATTAACTAGTAAATTAATAAAAGTTTCTCATCTTTTAGAATGCACTGTTCGAAAAAAAATATATATTCCTGAGGGTATAAAGAAGTTGATCAGAAACTCAGTGGTCCAATCGAAATGATTAACTGTACCTTTAAGATTCGGTGGTCAGTGTTTTGTAGCCAATCAGGTTGTTTGTTTTGATCCCGCCTCCATCTCGTGTGATCAGGCACGTGGAAGGGAAATTCCCACAGCGGCGATAAGGCTGAACGCAAGCGAGCTGTCACACGTGATTAGAATGCGGGAAAATCATATATATCACATATGCAGTTTGTCATGAACACCATTATGCACAAATGCATGATCAGCTATGCTGCAAGACTGTAATTTGCATTTATAAGGTACTGTCAGTATCCTTTTAGTTCTCATGATCTAAAATTAAAAAATTATCTGATACATTTTTAAGAACTCGTGCAACCAAAATGTGTAATGTAGGGGGAAATTTATCTTGAATGTCACAATGTCAATATTTATTTTACCAAAGTAAAAGTTGTATATGTAAAAGAAATATGCCTGTTCATGCTCATTGTGTATCTGAACACTAGACACACATATCACACAGCACTTTCGTGTTGCTCATACCAACAGGTATTGGTGTTGTGAGTAAGCCTTGAAAACATTGAGCAAATCCACATGGACATAGGGAGAATATGGGAAACTCCACAGTCAGTAACGTGAGCTGAGGATCACACCAGGGAACCTGGAGTTGTGAGGCAGAAATGCTGTGTTGTGCCACCATGCCACCTGATCTGTAACATAGTTACTATAAATATACAGCGGTCCCAGTAATAAATGGAAAATCAGTCACTAAAATAATTATTGCAAGACTTTTCAAAAATGTCCATGGTGTATTAAGCAATAATAATTTACATTATTTCATGTACATCCCATAAGCCCCTTTGAATTCTCTGCTAAACTTATCTGATTGTAAAAAGAGCCTGGTTTAAGAAAGAGAATTCTCTTTCCCCAGTGGCAGCCCTGTTCATGCCTCTGTGGAATTCTGCAGTAGCTATTGCTCCACCAGGGCAGAAGGGCAGGCGTTGGATGTTATGATCTGACCCTCTCTGCCCCCTGGGGGTACAACTAATCAATAAACAATTGGACAGCTGGGGCAGAGTGCAACTCAACATTCTCTGACAATCTAAAGAGACAATTCCCCACTATGCAGACACACACACACACACACACACACACACACACACACACATTAATTGGCACTGCAGTGACATCATTGGAAGTTCATGGTAAGTGAATGTATGACACTTAAGGAAAGAAAGATTTTGAAAAGCTGTAAAATGATCCTTATTCATTAAAACATAATAAAAGCAATATGTTGTACCATTAAACAATAGCTATGGTCCACAAGCAGCTGAAAGACTAACAACAACATAGTCAGTCAGAAATTGAGGTTGAATTGACCTTTCCATACTATATACCCCTCATAAAAGTGGACTTTTTAAAGCTTCTATATTATTTACAATGACATGAAACAAATTATCATTACTACTCACTTACTTAGTACACCTACTTATAATACACTACAGTGCAAATATTTAAGACAACATAAATACTGCTAGTGGTGAAAACTGTGCAAAAATGCAATGCCTGTTATAGTTGATATATTAATATATAAAGATATATATTTTTTTACATGCATCAAACTTTTTAGCTTTGAGAGTTAGAAGAAAAACTGGTCCCCTTTAAACCCACCCTCATCAACCAAGTGTGAAATTGTCCTTCTTTGTCAAATGACCCTGCCTGTTATGTCCCCCTTCTCTCCTAACCCACAGAAGGGACAGCAGCAGGGTTCATTTGGAGTTTGCTGGAGCTTTGCCAAAATGTTCAACAAGTTCAGACCAAGGCCACTGACACATTTCCAACCAGTCTCAGAGGTGAAAAGGTTTAAAACGGGAAAGAATTCAAACATAGTCGTGAAACAATAATGAGCTCATGCTGAGTGAAGCCAGCAAGTAAGGCAAAATCGGAGTCTGAAATTTATAACTTAAACTGATTAGAAACATAAAACGCTTCTGTCCATAATGACTGGAGCTCCTGACTATTTCTAAATATAATTTTGTGCTTCAAATTTATAATAGTCTGTTTTGCATTATATGCCCTGTAAGTACACTGGGAAAATCTTTACCTTTATGATAGAAGTCTTTCAGCCAAGTCAGTGCACTCCCAGTGCCCGTCCCAAGCCCCGATAAAAATGGCACATGGTGCGTCAGCAAGGGCATCCGGTGTAAAACTGATGCCAAATTAAATATGTTGGTCAGATGATCTGCTGTGGGGACCCTAATGGGAGGGCTGAAAGAAGAACAAGCATGCTTTATAATATTTATGGCAACATTAAAGATGACTGTTCTCCTTTTTCCTGTAAAATATGTACGTACCAGACACTATGAAGAAAGGAACAAACTATCAGCACATACATACACACACATATGCACACAGCACATATTTTTTACATATGTACAGCAGTACCTCAGCATACAAATTGAATCCGTTCCAGAGGCGAGTTCTTAAGGCGAGTTCTCAAGGCGAAATTTTATATTGCGAAACGCATTTTCCCATAGGAAATAAAGTAAATGCAGATAATCTGTTCCAGCAACCCAAAAATATTAGCAATACTAGATGTGCTCGTGACAACGTTTGCCTGGAATTTAATTTTACACTCCTTTTTAAAAAATTTACAACATCTGTTGAATTTTTACCATGAAGTCTGTGGAATAAAGTGTGGGATCGCAGTTATTAAGTAGATTTCAATTGCACACTCATAAGCATGTATTTAAAAATGTACAGCGCCATCTGTTGAATTTGAGAAGAATTTTTTTTTTCAAGCTCTGCCAAATACACTTGTAAAACACTATTAAAATTCCTTTAGTTGTTTTTACGTGCTGCTTGCACAAAAAAATAGACCGACAAAAATTCCAAGAACTATCTTGATGTGTTTTATTACTTATCTTACGTCCCTATGAATTATTTTTTCACAAATATAATATAATAAAGACATGCCAACTTTACAGTTTTATTATATATATAGTTGAAGGCATTGCTTAATTTGGTGATTTTTCAGGCTGGTAACTCTAAATGAACTTCTCCTCTGCCTCACAGCTAGGTAACAACTAACTGTTGTTGTTGTCACTTAATTGCCTAATCCCACATGTGTTATTTCTGCAGGCAAGTTTAGAAATGCCAATCAGTCTAAAACTCATTGGACCAGATCAGAATAATCAGAAGCCTCCAAAAAAAGTTGTAATTTTAATATCATATAAGCTTACTGTACATCATTTGATTCTCATCTGCGAGAGTCATGTGATAAGGCTGAACGACACAAGCATCCAACTTTCCCTTTGAATCAATAAACCAGTATGGAGGGGCTTGTACTAAGTACACACGCAGACTGTCTCCACTGTGTAGTCAGGCGTTTAGAGTTACGGTATCGTGCTTTCTCACAAACCATTGATTCATTTTTATTTATATAGTGCTTTAAATGATACACATGAAGCAGCTTTAGATATAAAGCAGCTTTAGAGAAATCCAGATGTGGATTTAGATCTGTAATGAACGAGTTAGGGATGAATGTGGCAACACAAAACCTGACTGAGATGACATGAGGAGGAAACCTTGAGAAAAACCAGACCAAAATGTAATTAAAGTTGTCAATGAGCTAAACTTGTAAGGATTCACTAATATACAGCATGAATAATGACATCAGCCATCTGACATCTGGCATCAACCTGCAGCACCTAAATTGCCAAATCTTGTGTTTCAAGTAAACGGATCACCCTGTAGAATCCATGCCATGATGTCAGTTCTGATAGAGAGGTAGCGAAAAAAAAAAGGTTTATGATCTCGATATTATCAGAGAAAGGACGCTTTCAAGGGGTAGTGTGTTTCTATGGAAACAGAGTCATGAGAAAAGACAAAGTTAACCAAGAGTGTCTTGCCATCATATTCTTGTCCTGTTCTGATGGCGACAGTCATCACCGTGATATGATGTCAGGCAACAAAGGGTTGATTACTTTTACTGTTTTTTTTTCTAGCTAGAAGAGAAGCTGAAATAAAAACTATGGTCTTATCTTATAGTGTCAAAATAAAGCACATGATTAAATGCAAGCACACACACGCACAGACACCACATGACTGAAGAATCACATGCTCTGTTTCCTGAACTCAGTAGCTCCCCTCTGCACCCTCCAACCCACCACCACCCTATCTGTCTACCTTCCCTTATCTCTATATCACTCTTTTATACATATTCCTCCCACTTTAATAAATCTCCCATCAAAACATCCATGAGTGCACAAATCCTGCCTAGAGACTCACAAAAGGGGATTTTGCCTGTCCTGAGTGCAGAGGCTCCGTAGCAACCACATGAGTTCGCCCAGCCAGTCAGGTGGAAAGGAAGAGGCACTGACCCAATGGCAGTGAATGAGAAGGGACCGAAGGAGGCACACTAACCCAGTAACAGCCTGTTGGCATTCCCAGCCCACCTTCTATTGGATCAGCGTTAGTCATCCATTTGAACCTTAAAGGCCTGTGCTGTGTAAATTTCCTTCATACTCTGAGATACGCCTGAGGTAGTTTTTGGAAAGCTTATTAAATATCACTTGCCACAGCCAGGCCTGGTTAATGAGAGACCTGTTGAATCAAGAAATCAATTAAATAAAACCTGCCTGACAAATAGAGGTATATTAAAAAATCTTAAAAAAGGAAAAGGATCTAAAGAAATTCATAAACAGATGAGAAACAAATTAATTGACATTAAAGGGTTACCAAGCCATATAATTTTGGGCACATATTCTGTGTACTGACAAGACAAATGTTGAATGGTTTGGAAGGTTTGCTTTCATTACATCTGGTGTAAAACTTGCAGCATTTCATAAAGGGAACATATCAACTTTCATACTCGATATTGTATAGGGGTAGCTCAGTGGTAGCTTAGTGGTTAAGGCAGTGGTTAAGGCATTGGACTACGGTTCGGAAGATCCCAGGTTCAAACCCCACAACCACCAAGTTGCCACTGTTGGGCCCTTGAGCAAGGCCCTTAACTGCTCAGATGTGTAATGAGATAAAAATGTAAGTCGCTCTGGATAAGAGCGTCTGCCAAATGACTAAATGTAAATGTAAATATTGTGGTAGTGTGATGGTCTGGGGCTGCTTTGCAGCTTCAGGACCTGGACGACTTGCCATAATTGATGGAACCATGATTTCTGCGCTCTACCAGAAAACCCTCAAGGATAATGTCCAGCCATCAGTTTTTGACCACAAGCTCAAGCACTCTTGGGTTATGCAGCAGCACAGTGATCCAAAACACACTAACAAGTCCACCTCTGAATGGCTCAAAATGGGTTTGGAGTGGACTAGTCAAAGTCCGGACGTACGCTCAAAAACACACCAACATGGCTTAAAACAAGTCTACAGAGAAGAGTGGACCAAAACTCCTCAGTGATGTGAAATACTCATTGTCATTTATTGCAAACACTTGATTGCATTTGTTGCCGCCAAAGGTATCATAACCTGTTATTATGTTTAAGGGCAGTTACTATTTTACATATGGTTAGGCCAGGTTTAGACTGTTTCTTCCTTAAATAAAAGAAATCATCAAAGAAATCAATGCACAAAATGCATTTTGTGTTAACCTGGTATTCTTTGTATGATATAATTTTTTTTTAATGGTTTGAATCATTTAAGTGTGCAAATATGCAACAAAAAAAAAACAGGAAAGGGGCAAATACATTTTCAGGCCACTGTACATATCAGTACCACTGCTCATGCATTTCTTTACCAATCTCCCTTTTAGTGTAAACTTGTCATTCTACTATAAGAATGCTGTGTGTGAAGCAAGATTAAATTTGTTAATGCATATATATTTAGTAATCACAGTACAGTGGGGACAGTAAACATGAGGAGGAAATACAGTCTGGAGAGGATGTCAGCATATTGCAGAAAACCATGCACATAATAATAATAATAATAATAATAATAATAATAATTGATGAAGTGTATGATGTGTGCTCCCTCTCTCTTACACACGCACACACACACTTTTCTTTACAAAAGCCTCTGGTACAGAAAATTCTTGGTTTTAATCATGTAATAGTTAAGGGATCAGTTGTGTTTGTTTGGCCAAAAGTAACCCCTGGTTATTTAAAGCCATTAATATTGATTACTTTTTAACGCCTTTATGTGAATAAATGTAAATAAAAATATCTGCGGTAAAATAGTTTGCCATAGATATAGACGGACGGACGGACGGGCAGATGGATGGATGGATGGATGGATGGATGGATGGATGGATAGATAGATAGATAGATAGATAGATAGATAGATAGATAGATAGATAGATAGATAGATAGATAGATAGATAGATAGATATTACTGCAACAGGTTTATTTGTCTGTTAGTCTAATTGACATGTTGTGTCCCATTTTATTTATTTTTTCATTAAGATGAGATTTGTATTCACACAAAAGAGATCTGCATTCCAACATGCACAAATGGCATTAGTGCCACACACTGCAGCACACCTTATTCTAGTCTGAAAGCACGACAAACACACAGGCTGTCAGTCATCTCAGGTGAAGAGGGTGTGAATAATTGATTGCAGCGAGTGGGGAGGGTCATTTAGGCTTGACCCTCCCTCTGACAGACTGAGAGATATCTGGACTCGGTTGCCTCTGAGGAGGGGAGATGCCCTTGCTTATTAAACAAAGACACCTGATCCACACTGGTAAGCAGAGTGTGCCAGACAGCGGCTCAGATATAGAGGCTGAAGAATAGACAGAGCCAGCATCTTAGGAGCACGCCAGGGATGGCCTTAGACCTGAAAACAGTTAGACCTGAAAACAGAGAATATCTTTTCAAAGATGAAGAGATTAAAGCTGTGTAAGGGCAAGCGAATGTTCGTTTAAGCTCTTGAATTGACCCATTAAATGTAATGTAATTAACCAATTCCTTCTAAATTTTAGATTAGAACTTCATGATTTTTGGCTTTGTTACATAATCAAAACACAATCAGTGGTAATACTGGTGAGCAATTTTAAAGTGAATCACAAGTGTATATTAATGCAATATGTCTATATGTTATTTTTTCTATAATAACACTTAATCCACAGAGACATGTACAGTATGGTGAGCATTCCACATACAGTAGATGGATCTTTACATTATTTAAGACCAATAATAAAATTTAGAATAAGGTGGTAAAAAATATGAAAAACAAATTTTTTAATGTTAATATGATAAAGTGTTTTGTAAAGACATTTTTAAAATGAGTCCCCAGTCCCTCCAGTGCCAGAGCTTTGCCCAGTTAGAAGTCAAGTGGTTTTCTCTTATAGGAGAGTCAGCTCTGTGCACAGTGTGTAGTTTGAGTGAGCTTTATATTATATATAAAAGCTTATATCTTTTATTTGTACAAAAATATGGTAAAAATGTTGAGCTATTAATTTCAGATCTTATTAAGGCAGTTAGGATAAACAAATACTTTTGAAAAAATCCAGTTTTGGAAGGAAGATGGTGAAAGACCAAACACAGAGACACTGCATCTACAAATTCATGAGTATTTGTTTACTCCCTGGACATTTCTATTTCAATTTTCAGTTTTCTTTTTCACTGTAATGTAAATCTGCAACTAAAGTTTTCTATATTTGTATAGCTAAGTTTTTTTTTATATATTATACTTTGTTCTTTTTTCTATAGCTATATTTTCTATAGCTAAAGTTTTTCCATACTTTATTTTTTATTTTATACCATACTTTTTTTTTAAGGTCACAGCCCTTTACTGAATTTCATATTGTGCATGACTGTGTATGTTACAAATAAAATTTGAAGTTAAATTTAAAGTCCAAATTTGATGTGTCCAAACCATGATTTCTTTACTACATTCTAGAACAATACTGGATTGTAAAGATTGTCAAAAGTATGAAATAGCAAGTATGGCATTAGATATTTAAGTCACAACAAAAATAGTCAGTTGGTACTTTAAGACATGAAGGTCAGCTCTTCTGGAACAGTTTTGCAAAACCCATCGAGCACCATGATGAAACTGGCTCTCGTGGAAACAAGACCAAAACCTACTTTTTACGGTGGCCGTGAACTGCAAAACAAAATAACAAAACCCAAAACAAAATAACAAATTCCAAACCAAATTAACAAAACGGAAAACAAAATGACTAATATCTGACTGGCCGAGAAGTGCAATACAAATTAACAAAACGGAAAACAAATTAAAAACCAAATAACAAAACCCAAAACAAATTTTTTTTGTAGGGGAGGAGGTTTTGTTGTTTTGTTTTTGGTTTTGTTATTTTGTTTTCGGATTTGTTAATTTGTATTGCACTTCTCGGCCAGTCCGATACAAACCGGAAAGGTAGGCATAGTTTGCGAATGAAATGCTTACCGCTAATTGGATAAGACATCTGTCACTCAAGATATACAGGAAGTACTGTAGTAACGGTAGATTTATGTGTGTATGAATGTGCAAACATTATTGTGGTTTCAAATATGGCGTACTTACGGTGGCCCTGAAGTCAGTTTTGTTAATTTTTTTGCACTTCACGGCCATCATAGTTTAAAGTGAAGCAGAACACACAAGAAACAAAGATAAAGAAACAAGTTCCTACTTCCTGTATCTCTTGAGTGAAAGATGTCTCGTCCAATCAGCGGTAAGCATTTAATTCTATGAAACTATACCTACATTTTCCGGTTTGTATCTGACTGGCCGAGAAGTGCAGTACAAATTAACAAAACGGAAAACAAATGAACAAATTCAAAACCAAATTAACAAATCCGAAAACAAAATAACAAAAACAAAACAACAAAACTTCACCCCCCAAAAAAAAATAGTTTGGGGTTTTGTTATTTGGTTTTTAATTTGTTTTCCATTTTGTTAATTTGTATTGCATTTCTCGGCCAGTCAGATATTAGTCATTTTGTTTTCCGTTTTGTTAATTTAGTTTTAAATTTGTTATTTTGTTTTGGGATTTGTTATTTTGTTTTCAGTTTTGTTAATTTGTTTTGCACTTCACAGCCACCGTAACTTTTGCCTCAGATGAAGTAAGTTCATTTAGAGTTCCCAGCCTCAAAAATTACAAATTAGCAGTAACGAAGGCTTACAGCGTCTAAGTAGCAGACACATCCCAATGTCAACTGTTCTAAGAAGATTTTGTTTTACAATGAGGAAAGAAATAAAAGTTAGAAAAGGCCATGGAATTAGACAGTGTGTCAAAATGTTTTACTGGTTGTGTATATACTGCAAATCAGAAATGCTTAACACTACTAACTGGTATCACCAAAAAGACTGTATTGTATTTTGCAGTAACCTGACAACCCTCCCCATTTGATTCTACATGATGTTCTTTAAGGGTCAACATTATATTAAAACCTTTTTTTAAAATTATTATTATTTCCGTTTTGTTGTGTTCAAATGTTCAGCCTATATATAATTATTTACAATATATTATATATAATAATATTTGTTATATATTGCAATATATATTTTTTATATCGTTATGCCTCTTTGTTTCTGATATACATTTTCACAATGAATAATAATTATAGACTTATTAGTCTATAGTTAGTTAGTATAGAATAGTATTTCAGATTGCCCCACTTTATTTGAGTGAATATGAGTACTGGGACACACTGCTGATCTGTCTTATTACTGTAAATGCATCCAGGTGCTCTGACTGAGAGCGGAGTGTGGAGCTATGCAGCTGAACTATACATGCATGGGTGAAAGTGCAAAACACTATATCACTGCACCATATATATCTCACAGTCTCTTCCAATCACTCAACTTAACCACTAATCCTCAGCAGCTGGAAACACTTAATGCATTTGTATTTGTCTGTGCATTAGCTGTGAGCTGCTTGTAAATGAATCTGTACCTTATCCATCTACAATGCTGTTGACTGGACTTGACTGGACTTGTATTTCCTGCCTGACTTGTTCTGTCATGGCCAGTCATTATGTGTGATAGAGAGCTTGCATGACTACCTGCTGTGCTTTTGACAGAAACATGCTATGTCTTTGATCTCATTATGTGCCTTGACCTCCAGCAAGAACTTTCAGGACAAAATTTGTAGGTTTAGGACATCTAATGATTCGTCCCACATTTGCTTCAGAATAAACAGAATCATAGACTCAGTCAATGATAAATAATAGGTTCAATAATAGATATAAAAAAATTGACTAATTTAATAGCAAAATGAGATAATCCGTGTTTTTTTTTTTCAAATGAAGCAAGAAGTATTGTTCATAGAGAATAAATGATAGACTGATAGATAATATTTTGGGCATGGTTTATTTAAGTCATAACAGTCTTAAAATGCACAAATACCCAAATATTTTGTTTAAATTGCTACGGTTATATCAGGTTAAATTTAGGGTGATTTTACAAACAGCTGTAAATCCACTACCCACAGTTTTGGGATTGTGACTAAATCACTCTGCAGCATCTCAATTTATACTTTGATATTTATTGGTGAGTCAAAAAGAATGTAGTTGCACCAAATTAAATCAAGGAAAATAGTGTTGAGCTTTATTTTACACAAAACATTTCTTGCACACAAAAAGATTTTTGCAGATCATATTATAAGCAACATAAAAACTTCAGTTTGCATTATTGTCAGCCTCTATCGTAACCAGGTTTAGTTTGATTTTGGTACATGATGCCAGCTCCCTATCATTGCACTGTACAGGTTTTCACTATTTCAACAACAGCTACCAATTTTATTTGTATAGCACTTTTTAACAATTGTCATTCTCGCATTTTCATCTCACGTCTCTTGTACACAAATTGCTTGTGTACGTTAAGTTTTGCAACAGTTCTCTGCTTCACCACTGTGCTTACACTACAGTATCCCACATAGTTGTGTAAAGTATATAACATGGTGTTAGAACAGCACCACAGAGCAAATCGTGGATGTTCAGCTTTGCATACCTGTCTTTTATTATGGCTAGTGACTGCAACACCAGTAACAAAGTGTAAATATTCTCTTCTTACCTTCAACATTCTCCAAAAAACCTCTTTACACATTCGAACCACTTATGGCATCTGGTGTGTTGCACAGGAAGTATCTTTGCTTCATTGATCATGTGAAAGAAAGAGCAATGCGATTGGCTTGTCACATGTCGGCTTTTGCTTAAAAATCAGGTGGCTACATGCTGTGCTTTGCTTAAAATGTGGAAGTTTAAATCTTAGATAATAAGGTTATCAAATATATATATATTTTGTTTTGCTATAGACAATTATGTGTATCAAATAATAATCATTTTTAAAAATGAGTAAAAGACTAAGTAAAAGTTCTGCTATTACACTGTTTATTTGCATGCTGAGTCCAGCATGCTGAGAACAAATATGGGGTGCCAAAAGGTAAAAAAATATATATATTTTTTTACACTTGGACACACTTATTATGCTGCTACAGGAGTATTAGTATCACATGTACAACTAACAGTTAAGAGTCAGTAAATGGTGCAAAGTAAAATAAGTAGACACAGACACAGTGTCTTGCAAAAGTATTCATACCCCTTAAATACAACTTAAATACAAACGAACGGCAGACCTTTCAAGATTTTTTTTGTAAAAAAATATTTTAAAACAATATATTAATTTCCTTCTACTTCACAATTTTGTGCCACTATGATCTATCACAAGAAATCCTAATAAAATACATTTAAGTTTGTAGTTACATGACATAATGCGAAAAATTCAAGGGGTATGATTACTTTTGCAAGGCACTGTAATTGTAACAGATGTTACTATATATTTAGATATTACTATATGCATCTTTTGATTTCATCTGTGTCAATGTGAGTCACTGCCGAATCAAATCATTTGAATGTGTTGTCTTGATTTGCACCCTGAGCCCGTACCACCACTCTTTTGTTTCTGATCATCTGTCCTACATTCAGTTCTAGCTGTATTTGTTCTAGTTATCATCAGTGTCACATATTACAGTTGCCTGGCTGAGTTTTGAATAAGCCGAGCTGCTGAGGTTGATTCGGTAGTTAATTAGGCATTGCTGGCCTAAACTGAGGCCTACATGAAAGAAGTGAGGGGCCTGGGCGAGTGAGGAGAGGCCCTGCTGAGCCAGTCTCTCAACAGCTGCTAATTATTCTGAGCCGGTGTTGGCCTGCACTCTACCTACTAAACATTTATCTGCTGTCATCCATATTTTATGAAGCACCATTATCAGCCAACAATGCGGGAAGGAGCCAGACCCTTACCTGATACCAGACACAATGCAAACACTGAAGAAAACAACAACACACACACACACACACGCACACACACAGCATATACCGTATATATAGTAATGCATACATATACACAGCAAAAAAAGATAATAAAAAAACACACTTCCATTGGCGTAATTATTAATGCATTAAGTAGTGCTATGTCTACACCGAAACGTAACGCCAACCCTTCCCTCATTTCAACATTGTACTCTTTTATTTTTAATATAAAATCTGTCAATTTCTAAAGGATGCTGTTGGTGTAGGAACTGTCAGACGTTCATATTAATTGTGGAAGCTTTTTTCTCTTAGATGTTAAAACACATAGGGCAATTCCATGCAAAGATCACCCTTACCCCTGGTGAAAAATGTAGGATTTGCTACAGTATCTTGAATGCGCTATAAATACTACAGCTGCTTATATTTACTGCACTTTTACTTAAAAATTAAACAGTTAAGTCCAATGCCAAGTACCAAAAGCCAAATAAGCCACACATCTGAAATTTACAAAGAAAAAAAATAAATGAAAAGAAAGTGAGAAAAAATGACAGGAAAAAATAAGCAATGAGTGCTTATTTAATAATTTCATAATTAGTTTTCTCCATAATTGCTACTTAACATTTTATGTTAGAATTCACTATACAAGCATGTCACATCCATAACATAAAAAAACATCACATCCATAACACCAGTTTATCCTAAATCATTTATTCTAAAAATACCAAATAGTTTTAAATCTATACTTTATGTATTATTCATGTCTCTTACATTTGATTTGTATAATGCTTTCTGCAGTTGTCTGTAACAATAAGAGTCTGTATAAAACCTGTACTCGAAAAAGTTTGTTTATTTAATGACACATAAATAATACTAATAAAATGCTGTAAATTTTCAAGATGTAAATGATTAAATGAATTTTGAGGGTTTAATGCTGGAATTGCCAGAGAGAGAGAGAGAGAGAGATAATACGTAAATACACAGACACACACAAATAATGCATGACCCAGTAGTGGCACAGCAAACATATCACACACAACTGCATAGAGACCTGAAAACCAAATGCATTACATGTATATGATGAACCAGTATATTCTGTGCCTCTCAGCACTTTCTGCTTCTGAATTATTCTTTAATAAGGCTACAAAACCCCAGACGAGGCATGAACTGTTTTAGCATCCACATGAAAAACATCCATCATAGAAATGGACTTTTCCAAAAGCTAACTGTTCTGCTTTTATTTATTTTTTTGTTTGTTTATTTTATTTATTTATTTGGGAGTTTTTGGCCTGTAAAAAATGAATATCTCATATTAAATTGCATTTTTTATTGACTAGTCTCATTTAGTTATAATTAATAGTAAAAAGAAAAAAAAAACGATTTGGCCTTCCTTAGCATCTTCTTTTCACTCCCTTTTGGCTTCTTAGTACACTGACTACAGAAACCAGTGTATGCGAGATGTTTTTTAGACAGAGATATATCATTATTTTATATCTACATATCAGCAGATTTTAAATACAATATTAATGTTTTTGTCAATAAATGTGTCTTTCGCACTTCTTGAAGTTAGTATATTATTGTATGAATATTAAAAAGTTGTAATTTTAGTCTTAGGGGAAAAAGTGTCAATTTAATCATTTGTAAATATATATGGATTTGGAATTGGAATATCTATGGCTTAGTACTATGAAAAAATATTGTTAGTGGAAGATGTCAATATTTTTTATTGATATTGTCTTCTGTCCTGCAACAGACTGTCATTTAGGGTGTTAGCCCCATCTTCCATTAAGCATTACAAAAGAATCCTGGATTAGGCTTTAGATCCTGAAAAGGATAACGTGGTTACAAAAGATGAATAAATAAATGAATGAACAAATGAATGTATCATGTTTTGTCCTTTTTTCTCAGAGCCAATGTGACCACTTTGAGGTTTTAAGGCCTTTTTTTATATATAACAGTTAGTTCCAACAAAGCAATCTGTTTGGACTAGAGGTATATCCAGGAGTGGTGATAATGGACAGTAACACAGTATTTTAATGTATAATTTTGCATAATGTTAAAACTGGATAATCTCATTCCTAAGGTTGTTTTTTAATCTCAGATCTCAGCTCACTTTAAAGACGTGTGTTGCTGTTATTTAGACAAGCTGCTCTTATTTATTGCTCCACTGTTCATATTGTTTATATATATATATATATATATATATATATATGTATGTATATATGTATGTATGTGTATATGTACAGTATATATATATATATATATATATATATATATATATATGTGTGTGTGTGTGTGTGTATATATAATTTTTTTCTTCCTTAATATGTAACTTATTTACTGTTTTTGCTTTTATTTTTCTCGTAATTTCGTTTATATTGTATATATGTATCTTTCTTCTAGTTCCCCTATTTCCCCCAAAAGGCTCAGCCTTTGCCAAGCCACAGTTGTAAATAAGAAACCTATTCTTAATCTGTCTTGCCTGGTTAAATAAAGGTTAATAAAAAATGTCCTGAGTGTAAAGATTAAGGAAATTATCAACATGAGTAAATGAAAGACAGAATTTCCTCTATGGTAAAATGTGTAAGTTGCTAGTACAAAAATAAATCATAGTATATAATGACAAAACTTGGTATGTATAACATCTGTATCACACTCAAGGTCATGTCGTTGTGCTGGTTATCAGCATGGCTGTGATATGGTCATAGGTGTGAGGGCACAGCCATGAAAAATTAAATCTGTGTCACAGTGAGTTGTATTGTTGCCTTACAGCTGCAGGGTCTCTGATTCGATTCCAAGCTCGGGCTCCTTCTGTGTGTCGTTTGTTAACCCCCAACACCCCCCCCCCTCCCTACTGCCCCCTCCCCCCTTCCCCCGCCCCCAAATCCTCCATCCTGTATAGGTAGGTGGATTAGCTCCTTTAAATTGCCCCTGGGTGTGAATACGGTATGTGTGTGTGCATGGTGTCTAATGACTGACATCCCCTCCAGGGAGCGTTCCTGCAATGTGCCCTTTGGTTCAGGATTCCACTGCAACCCTTAGTAATATAAAATGGTTACTGAAGATGAATGAATTGTACTTGAATGCAACTGAAAGCAAAAGATAAAACTTTATTAAATGTAACATTAAACTCAACACTTTTATTTTTAGGTTTTATTTTCCTCTATGTTTGCGAACACTAGGGGTGCTTCTTAAAAAGTGAGATCATCACAAAAAATAAATAGTTTAAGAACTCTTAATGTATCATTTAGTAAACTTGTTTCCTATAAAATACTTGAAATCAACTACTGTATCTTCCCAAAACGCTGCTCATGCTATGTCACAGACCCAAGTTGATAAAATAAACAGAAGTCCTTCACACTAAAACATATAATTTTGGTTCATGCTCCCTGACACGGATGGAGTCCTGACAATCTAGCCACGACTGTTCTTTACTAAATGCATTGCATGGCAAATATTGTACCAAAGACATGTACTGTACATATATATCAGATCTGTGATCAGCCTGCCTATAGTAATGATTGTACCAATAGGCTGTGCACTAATCAGTACTAATTAAAGCTTGCTGCTGGATTTGGTGGCAGCAGTTGATCGGCTGAGCTTTAGTGCCATGCTTCAGCAGGCTCTTTCAGAGGCTGCTCTCACCAATTTGTACTTACAGCCATGAGAATAATTATCCAGTGCTCCGTGCGCCAGACAGTTCAGGCCCTCCGCCAGCAGTAATCTACACCACCCTACTGAAAAATTCAACAGCTATTAAACACAAAAAAACAGCCATACTCTAATATCCCCTTTCTACTTGTGAATCAACAAGTCTGTCTGTCTCAGAGGTGTTGACATAGGAGGAATAAGTACCAATGACTTCACACCCAGCAAAGACAATAAAAAAAATTGGGTTTTAGTATTTTAATGTTTAATTAACTGTTGAATCATGTAAGAAGCTGTATTTAATGATTAATCCAGGCCGTTCTTAAATTTCAACATTTGTTTAATTAACTGATATTAATGGGCAAATCTTGTGTAAAAGGCTACCTGGTGTTATTTTCACACACACGCGCACACACACACACACACACACACACACACACACACACACACACACACACGCACAGCTAAATATCACTGTTTAAAATGAAAGGTAAATACTTTACATTTTTACTTAATGATTATAAAAGTTAGGCTAAAATTATATCTTATAGTGTTTATTAACTACGCATCCAAAACCTAAAGATTTAAAGATTTAAAATCCGATCTTCTAATCTTTCCCATCTTTCCCTGTCCAGTTGTCTGTGAGTCTGTATGCATTGCAACCTCGGATGCCTGTTCTTGTCTAATAGAGATAGAACCCAGTGTGTTGTTCTTCTGTTGTAGCCCATTCAACTGAAGTTTGACTTGTTGTGCATTCTGCAATGCTTTTCCCTTTCACCATGGTTGTAAACTGATTTCTTTAGTTACTATAGCATCAACAAGGGTGGCACGGTGGTGTACTGGTTAGCACTGTCGCCTTGCATCTCCAAGGTCCGGGTTCGATTACCGGCCAGGCTTGATTCCCGTCTCTGTGTGCATGGAGTTTGCAAGTTTTCCCTGTGCTTGGTGGGTTTTCTTCAGGTACTCTGGTTTCCTCCCACAGTCCAAAGACATGTAGGTTAGGTTGATTGGTGTTCCCAAATTGCCTGTGGTGTATGAATGAGTATGTGTGCAAGTGAGTGTATGTGTGTGTGCCCTGCGATGGATTGGCACCCTGTCCAGGGTGTACCCCCGCCTCGTGCCCTAAGCTTCCCGGGATAGGCTCCAGGCCCCCACGACCCTGAATACAGGATAAAGCGGTATAGAAGCTGAGTAAGTGAGTGAGTGAGAGAATGAGCAAGCTCACCAAGCTGTCGAGCCCACTGAATTATCACTTAATGGATTTTTTTAATTTTAATTTTACTTATTTTTTTATTTTTAAGTTCTAGAAACAAACCAGCCTTTTTGCCACCAAAAAATCTGCTCCACTGAGATAACTTTTCGCACATCCCAATGATGTTCATCATAAAGTGAGTGCTAGATGTGCTTAATATAGCATTTGTGTTTTTACAAATATTTGACCCAGTCTGTGAAAACCCAGCTAATTAATTTAAATGTTAATTTTAAATTACTATATATATATATATATATATATATATATATATATATATATATATATATATATATATATATATAGTATATATACACACACACATACACACATGAAAACAGTAAATATATATATTTATTTGTTTATTTTATGACATATACAGAATTTGTTTGTTCCTGTATTCCAATTTGACAGGCATAATTGGAATCTCACTATAAAAGATGTAATTTAATGATTTAATGATGGTGTGAAGGCATTTAATTTGATAAACAATTACCTAAATATTGCATTACATAGCATATTCATTTATTTACTAACTAATTAATCCATTTATTCATTTATTTACTTCAGTCCACAATTGTTATTGCTGGATTTATTATCTGGACTCACAATATATATAGACTTGCATTTTGAAGAAGCTAATTCCTGCTTGTTTTGCTCCTGATAATCTATTCAAAGAAAGTTTGAAGTGCTTTTTTTAAAAAAAATACCTTTGAACTGACTCATTTGCTCAATGCCAGATGCACTGACTCATACATGCAACTGAGATGATGTCATACCTTTGACATGAATGAAGTCTGCTGGAGGAAGATGAAAGACAGACAACAACTAACCCAAAAATTTCATATCAAGAATTCAGTGCATTTTTTGGCAGTTTTTGTTCATTAGACTAAACAATCATTTTGTTACCATTAATCTCACTTTATGTCTTTGTTTTTTTTTATCTCTTTAATATTTATGATCTTAAAAGTGGAGCTGAGAGGAAATATGCAGGAATAAATCATGCATTTATACAAAAAAGATTGTATGAACAGGGTTAAATCTGTCCCAGATCTCTTTTTATATGTAGTGTTTTTATCTTCTCGTTCTGTTATCAGTTACAGTTAGATCCATATTAATATCTTTCATAAGCACTTGATTTTAGAGAAACTCAGCTCCAATCCTGTTGCAGTTTTTTTTTACTCTGGTCTTAATAATGGCATCAAAAATGTCATTATCTCCAGTGGCCCTTTTGAAAACAGAAAGCCTTAAATAGCTGGCCTCTACAAGTATTCTCATTTTTCTAAATAAGAAATAACTCTGACAGTGTGTTTGTGTTTAAAGTGGTGTGTACAGCTCTCCTGTCAGTCTGTTGTCTTGATGTAGTGGTGCTCCTTGCTGAAAGAGGAGATAGCCATATCTAAGGTCACTCTCTGATTACCTTTTCGACATCTAGAGTCAAGTAACTATTAAATATGTTGCTTACATTTCTGCCATGTCTCTCCTCTCCTTGTATGCTTAACATACAATCTAACTGAGCTACTTATTTATAAATATACAGTAAAATAGTATTATTCCCTGCAAAAGTCAACACCAACATTGTGTATTTAAATGACTTGCCCAAGGGAAAGCTGAATCTTGCTAGACACAAAATTTGACTCTTTTAAGCTCTAACAAATATCAATAGATCAAATCAATAATGATCTGTTAAGTACACCTTAAATCAAGCAAATATGGTGTTCAGAGCCTGTGTTTTATCCAGGCAATAATGAATGGTATATCTAATCAATCGTATGTTCCAAACCGTTTTAAATGCAAAGATAAAAAAAAAGAGATGTGTGTTGTACAGAAATGTGTGTTGTACAGAAATGTGTGTTGCAGTTATGTCCTGCCATTATCAAATAGAAGAATGCTGTGGATGGATTCTGTAAAAACAGGCAAAAATGACACCACATGCATTAACCAGCCAGGCTGTTAAAAGGTTTGTGCTTTTTGTTGCCTATCCTACAGTAGGTGCAAAGATTTTTTTTTTAATTATCAATGTGCGTAAATAAAAGGACATAACTTCCTCTCGGGAAAAATGTATAAGTTGGACAAAAATAAATAATGGTATATAATGGCAAAACTTGGTATGTTTAGAATAAAGTATTTACAAGAATTATGTAAATTAAACTTAAGACAGTTAAACAAATATTTAACAAATAATATTTAAAAATAAAACACATAATACTAATATGTAAAAAGTACAAAATACTATAATCTGCCTAAAGATCGAATTTACTTGCTAAATTTTCTTACACAGTAAATGTCATAAATTGATCAAGTTGTCAAGAAGCTATCAAGACATTGACAGTAAGCCCTATTGTTTCAGTTTGTAATCAGACACCTGCTGTCACTTGTTCTGTAATGCACGAATGCCATTACATTATCAACAAAACATGACAAAAGTGTTTAGACAGTGGAGAACGTTTTAATTTAATGTTTATATGACCAAATTATACAGTCTTTATTATAAAAATGGAATTACTTTATAAAAGTTAAATATACAAAGTATTCTACATTGTATATCCTATTTATTGTATATTCTGTATGCTCAATATTGTATATTCACTGCATAAATTAAATCAATGTTGATTGATGCTTTATTTCAATTTTTGGTTGAGACACATTCAGATGCAAAACATATATTTCACCTAAGGAAGGTTTGTAAACTGTTTAATGATTTTAGTGTGTGAGGGATTTTCTTTATATTTATTATGAAATAATTCTATTAAAGTGAGACTTGTATGTGTTGTGTATAATGCAAATGAACGGCTTAGTTAATGTTTTTGATTATTGATGTAATAATAATTTCATTTATTAATATAATAATATAATTGTATTTATGTTAGGAAATAAACAAACCTGGTTGAATCTTGTATCACAGTAGCAAAGGAAAAAAAAGGTAAAATACATAGTTGTAAAGTCAGTGACCTTGACGCGACAGCTGCATGGTGCTGGTCTGACTGTAGATGTAATCTGTTCCTTATCACTTTGGTCTGTTTCAAACAATGGTCATATTATCATGTGGCAGAAATCAAATGTGGCAACACGATTCAGTTACAGTAATGAATATGACAGAGGTGTCGCAAGGTATAACCCTCAATTATTCATTGCTGAGTCGGCCGCCAACATGAAAGAAACAAAAACAGGGAGCGAGAGAGAGAGAGAGATGAAGAAAATCAATTTTTTTTTTCTTATTGTCATCCTGACTTAGTTGAAACTAGAGCTTCCCTGTGACATCATATATTAACTCGTGAATTCTTCTTAATGTATAGTTCATCAAATATTTACCATGCATGCCAAGAAGGGAAGACAGACCAAGGTCCCCAGACTGACTAGTGATATGGTACAGTATATAGTGTCCAGTATGTGGTTGTGTCTAGGTTGATGGGTTCAGGCGGTTATTTGAGGGGAGAAAGTGGCTTGTCGTTTCAAGCATTCTCTGCTCCCCCCATGCTGATGTGAAGTGCAGGGTCATTGCTGTGCAATGGCTTGGTTACACGAAGCCTCGTTGAGGCTGCAGAGGTGAAGTCAGATTCCCTAATACACGGGAAACAAAAGTGCTGTCAATCAGCCTGGGTCTGACAACTCATCAGCAACTCAGCAGTATGCCATTTAGCATCTCTTTTGTTTATTCCATCCTATTCCATTTAGTTCATATGAGATCGATGAGCGTTACAACAGACTAGGAGGTTTAACGCCTTAATAGCAGTTACATCAGGATGTGGGGAATTTTATGACCAGATGTTTGGGATTGTTATTGACTTTACAGTCTATAATAGCGGCATGATTATACTGTATGACTGCTAAAGTTCTACTGCAAATTTGGTCAATTAGATAGAAATAAACAGTGAAATCTGTTTAGGATTAGGGATGGCATGGTGATGCAGCAGGTAGAATTTCCCTCGCATAGCTCCAGGGTCCTTAGACCCATCCTGATCTCATCTCATCCTGTCGATTTTTTCTGGGTTATCCAGCTTTCTTCCACCTCCCAAAAACATGATAATAAGTGAATTGCCTAAGATACATTACCTCTAATTATGACTGAGCTTGTGGATCTGTGTGTGCACGCTGCATGGATTCGGCTGTGATCGACTGGCATCCTGCCAAAATGCCCAGTAATAGGCTCTGCAACCACTGGGACCCTGAGAAGGATAAAGCGATTACTCAAAGGGAGTAAGTGAAAAAAAAGAGGGAAAGTTTATGAGATAAAAGAGAGAAAAGCATGCATGTGTGTGTTTTGTAGAGGGGCTCAGGGCGTTAAAGATTTGAGTGCACTACTATGTCTTAGGTCATCAAGTGGCAGAGTTAAACAAGCCTCAGTGAAGTTATAAACCCTTTGAAGTGGGTTGTGTTATCAGTCGACCGATCGATAGACGTGTGGTTGAAAAGCAAATCCGTCATCAAAGGCACTCCAGTGTGTGAGCGTTCCCTTCATAAACTTGTTTTATTAATGCGAGAGAGGTTGTAAAAGGTCAAAGCTTTACAGTATACTTTATAGTTTTAAACTTTCTCTTTCTCTACATTTTCAGGATATTAAACTGATAAAAACTACAATCTGCCAATCTTTAACTTAAAATAATATAATTGCTGGGAAATTGCTGTAGCAAAGTACTTTGGGGCTGTTACTTGGTTTGACTTTAGGTTTACAATACTGTACAAAATTAACTAAACTAAATAGTAAAAATGGGAACACATTTTACTGTGCCAAGCTGCAAAGTCCCTAAAGACACCATTTAATTGAAAATTGATGTAACAACCTCAGCAGCAACCTCACTTTACCTCTCGTCTGTTCTAACTACTCGCCATTCAGCATCACCAGTACACTAATCACCAGCCTTATCATCTGTCATCATCTGCACCTGTTTCGCACTTGTTCATAACTTAAGTTAGATGTTTTTATGCTCGAATGATTCATAGGTCACTGTCTGGCTCAACAAATAAAACAGTTGTTTGGGTACAGGGACTGGGGTGAAAATGAGAGACTAGAGAGAGCCATGCTTCAAGATACAAGAAGGTCTGACTCTTTAGAAGCAAAATATGAAGAAATTAGAGGTGGCTCAAGAATTTTGCATGGTACTGTACTTTAGGTCCCATGCCATGACATCACCAGGACAACAAGAGGGATGCTGTTAGGATAGTAGTTTATTCAAACTGTTTTTGGTAAATCATTGCTTAAATAATCTTATACAAATAACTATACATTTTAGGAATGTATACATGTACTGTACATAGACAGTGTTCAATATTTTCCCATAGACTTGGAGATTTTCTATAAACATTTTCCTGGTGATGTCCATACAGCCAAGTCACTGGCATTCTTTAAGCGATGACTAAATCGGTTTCTTAGGTATTTGGGTTAATGCTCCTAAAAAAAAAAATATATATATATATATATATATATATATATATATATATAAAATAAAGAAATAAATAAAAAACCTTCCCAACAGGGTTTGGAAGGGTTTATATATATATATATATATATATATATATATATATATATATATATATATATATATATATATAAAACAGGGTTTGACTAACCTCGTAACCCAGTGTAATGATCTATCCAATGGCAGAAACTTCAAAGCACTTTTGTAAGTTGCTCTGGGTAAGGTTGGATAAGAATTACTTGTTAATGTTCCAGTTATTTCTTTTGGCACAACATAACATGTTAGCTATTTCGGATTTTATTATTACAGTATATCATCACACTAACACATCACATTCACCTGATCGAATGTATCTAATCAAATGTTATGCATTAACAATATTGTTCTTTTCATGTTTACATCATCTGTTGTTGTGTTTTTAACATAGTTTCGCAATAGTTAGTGGACAAATAGTGTGGTGGATGAAACAGAATACAAAACTTCATACATGTGCACCACTGAACCACCCAACCCCTTCCCTCACTGGCCAAGAAAAAAAAAAATGCATGAGTGGGTCGTTTCTGATCATTGCAGCTCCATGAGTCCTGAGGCCGTGTTCTGTCTCGGCATGTGTTTCCTGCTGCAAATCCATCCAGCTGTCCTGCACTTTTGGTCCCAATCGATCGTGCCTCCTCACAGTTGGTTGGCACCTTTGCATTTGATGTTTTAGTATCTGAACCGGGTTCCAGCATTGTAATAGGTTGCTCAGCTTCATGAGGAATCAACAGCCTCTCCTGCCCTTTTATTGAAAGAACTTTATGCAGGGTGATCACGCAGAGAGCCCAGTGGCAACAACGGGATATCTGTGTGTGTTAATATTAATAGGTAGAAACTAACGAATACATATCAATACTGTAGGTAGGGGGAATTAATGGCAATATTCCCTTAACAGAATGGCAAAATTTTCAGATTTCAGAACTCTCGCTATGCCGTATGGCTGCAGGCTACACCTCATACCTTCATCCACTGCACTAATGAGTGTATGTGTGTGAAGGTGGGAAAGCATCCCAAGGAGGGACATGAAAGCAAAAGTATTGATTGAAGAACAGACAAATATGTTCTGAAAAACAAGGCAATGGTGAAGCTTCACTTCAGCGTACACAAACACATCCCCTTCCCAGCACCTCGTTACACTTTCAATACTTGAAAGTATTCTTCATGGCTTCCATACTTTAAAGTGCTGGAAGTCCTGTGAATCAAAGACAGACATTTTTTGTTCTGCCCGACTCTTTGAACTTTGCACCATTCCTTTCTGCAAACGAGCCGTGTGTGTATTTGTGCCCCGTAAGGCCTGAGCTTTAATGAGTACTGTCAACAACATAACATGAAAGGAGTCTGACAAGTGTTCATGTCAACACTGATAGAAAGTGGTTCGGTAACATAACAATCTTCTTGCCATTGCTGCCTTGAGCAAGTTTGTGGAGTGGTGCATACATACATAACCACATCAACTATGATGGCGGTTGAGTAAGGTAACAGAACACAAATTTCAATCTGAGTCGACCATATATCTGGGTTGTCCATCATTCCACTTAAAAGTCATATTATTTTTTTATTCATTGTAATATTCTTTCATATTCCCTTACTCTGTTTAGCTAACTCAACTCCTCATTAGTCCACTCTCAAATAGTTCAGGTTCTTAGGCTTTAACTGCTATGCTAATATTAACATCAATTCTATTGTGCTTGTTATCTCGTAGATAAGCCGAGCCGAGACAAATGCAAAACTCAGTTGCGCAGTTACATTGTTTAGCCGCACTGCATTCTGGATCTTTGAGATTATTTTATATCTCAATTATTTATATGTTTTGTTTCTTATTAATATGATATTGCATTGCTGGGGGAAAAAAAAAAGTACCGAAAGGAAGTCATGTTTTTTTTTTTTGCTTTAAGGAGCAAATATAAATATGTGAGTTAGAGCTAATGGTTGTGGAATTTTCTTTTGCCAGGTAACCATCATTGTAACTGCTCTACCATTGTCCCCATGTGATGTCACTGCATTTACATTACATTTACATCATGGTATTTGGCAGGCGCCCTTATCCAGAGATACTTACATTTTTATCTCATTATACATCTGAGCAGCTAAAGGCCTTGCTCAAGGGCTCAACAGTGGCAACATGGTGGTGGTAGAATTTAAACCCGGAACCTTCTGATCATTAATCCAGTACCTTAAACACTGAGCTACTCTTACTCGCGCGATATCCATAGTGAATGCCATGGTTGCTTGTTATATTTAACATTTAATTTGGCAGTTAAATTCATTTGGTGTTACGTCTATTAATGACGTTAGGTGTTAGGTGACTTTTTTTTTTTTTTTGCCTTTTTTAATCTCAGCAGCTTTTGCCCAAGCCCACACAGCTAACTAACAGCTGTAAAGAAGCTTAGCTTTCACATAAACCTAGCAAAGCAAACTTGGTTCGTTTATATATCTTTGGTCCGTTGTGCGTTTCAAACAAATCTTTTAACCTGCACTAACCGAACAATTTCACGAGTTCATTTTACAAGAAGCAAAAATGTCAAGTGTAACCAAACCCTCAAAACATTCTACCCCAAATCTTATGCTTTACTTCAGCTGTGGTCAAACACAGGGATGGTGGGTTAAAGACGGTTAAGGAAATGTCAAAACCTTTTTCATCACTATATGTACTAACACTTATATAATATCTTTATACACCACTATATTGTTAGTTAAGTTATATTAATTGCTATATGCTGCATTTTCCTTACCACAAAAAAGGTGCCTGAACTTTGTGGCTAATGTGAGAAAAACCATAGATGCTGACATGTTCATAACATTGTTGCTAGCAACAGGCTAATTTGTTGAGTGCTGAGTAATTTGTATTGATCAGTATAGTCAATGTTATAGACTTAACAATTAAAAAAATAGTTTTTGTTGAACCTAAAGTGTTAGTGTTTGCCTTTTGGTGCTATGAGCAGCCATGGTGATCTAATTACGCATACTGAACTCAGGGTTGAGTAAGTTGGCATGAGTTTATAAGTAGAACTTTTCAGGTTTTAGTGAAGTGCAGTAAACTGTACATTTAGAATACCTATAATGCAACTTTGGAAAAATATGCAGATCACTATAAAATAGTCCTGAAATTGAAAAAAACAAAACTTTTGTGTGTTTAATGGATTAATATTAGTTGTACATACATACATAAATTCATTTTCTATAACGCTAATAATAATAATTAATATTAAATATTTATAATTATAATATTAATATTAATAATAATAATAATTCTGTACAGGGTCACGGGAAGTATAGAGCTTATCTCTGGAGGCAGGGTGCACCCTGGACAGGGTGCCAACCTATTGCAGGGAACACACAGTCTCACACACACACACACACACACACACACACACACTCACTACAGACAATTTGGGAATGCCAATCGGTCCAATTTGCCTTGCTTTTTGGACTAAAGATAATGGTTTGTTAATTGTAGAAATTATTAATATATAATTATATAATTGTATTATTAAGATTGTCGCAGAGACACTGAACCTGAATGAAAGAACGGGTTTACTTTCAAAATCAGACAGACAATCTAAACAACAATAAATAAACAGAGTAAAAAGAAAAAAGCAGACAAGGGGCAGAGAAATTGCAAACAGAGATAACCAGTGTGAACAGGAAGAGCAAAGTATTAAACAAATAGTAAAAAAAAAAAAAAAGAAGAAGGAATGGAATTATCACCAGTACAGGCTAGGAGCAAGACTCTGCAAAGAGTCTTTGGTTGTCTGAGTTATTTAAAGAGAGACTGCGAACAGGTGTGTTTAAATAGAAGTCTGGGGAACATGAGCATGTGACTTGATTTGTATGATGAAGCTGACAGGAAACAGTGTTGATGTCATGCGTGCTGTGATGCAGAGGTTCATTTGCAGTTCTAGAAAGTGATTTTTTTTTTATGTCAGAGGCTGTGGTGGCTGAAGTGGTAAAGTGTCAAAGACCTCAATTTGACATTTGTGCTTCAGTGAACAAAGGAAAGAAGCTCGGGGACTTTCACCTCTTGCCTCTCTTGTTAATCTGCTCTATTCAGACGCTAATGGTATCACGCTGTCACTGGACTTCTGGAGAGCCTGCGGCCACCTGCAGCTGGGTCCTGACCACCACCCATGACATCATCTTCCTGGAATGCAGTCAACCCCCCCCCCATACCCTCTCATTTTCCCCTCTGAATTATTACTGCACCCTTCCACTGGTTTGTGGTTGACAGCTGCATTTTTAAGGTATTGTCATGAATATCTTTCAAAATAGTGAGTAACCTAAATGGTAACCCAAATGAAAGGGTTTATTTAATGTAAATATTAGTTGCGGTTGAATTTACTTTAGGGCATGATGGAATTGAATGACAAAGCCATTACAGGTGAATTGCAATAATAAACAGTGACTGTAAAATACAATCCTATTTATATGTAAGCAGTGTAGTATGACAAAATAATAGAGAACTAGGTGACTAGACAAAAGCATCATAAACTTTCCATAGTGTTTTTCTTGATGTGATTTCCATATTATTCATTCTTTTAATTTTGGTGTGATTTCATGGTTTGTCACATTTTCTTTATTTAAATTTAGATGTTCAAATTCAGGGTATAACATGGAAGAATGCACCAAAATGTTTTTTTTTTGTGATCAAATAATACTCACATAACCATCTATGAAATGCATATAATCACATGTAAAGCAGATTTGATTTTTCTGTAAGCAGTCATCACTGTGGTTCTCCTTTTGTCTCATGTAGTAACGTGGCACCAGAGGGTCCCTCTCCTGGGATTTGTAACTTTTAATCCCCTTTGAACTTAGGGGAATTTGGTCATTTTCTTTGAGGTGAAGTAATAAAGATCTTTTGTCCTGAAATGTTTCACAACGGAGGTGAAAGTGCACCCTGTCTTAACTTTACTGCTCCAACAGTGAGCACATCTGTCTTCTGTCATAACCTTTTTTATTGGTCATTTTTTCATTGAAAAGCAGTTATCAATGTGTGTTGATGGTGCTGTCAGAGTTTTATACCAAATGTTGCACTACACGTTTTAAAGATAGACAATAGTTTAAAGAAAATAATACTGGGGAAATTTAATAAAGTCAGTGATCATTTTCATCAGGAAAAGCTTTAAAAAATATTATTCAATAAAGCTTTGTGTTTTTTTAACCTTCAGTTTGTTTAAAGTAATTAAATGTTTGTGCATTATCATTTGTAACAGCTTCCTATACCAGATTTTACTTTACTTGTCTCTTAAAGTTATTGAGAAAGAAAAATATGCACCTTGTCATGATACTGAGAAGACAACAGGCAAAACAGGCACAACAAAAGACTCTCCCACGGTGAACACTTTACAGAGTGTTGCAAATCATGAATACTAAAAAATGACCACCATAGATTATTTATAAACAAACAAACAAATTAAGAAATGAGCTTTACCATATCTGTGTTTCCTTGTTAATTAACAACACAATAAACAAAAACACCTTTTCTAGTGTTCCCTGTGAAACATTTGCTGTTAAAATCCCAATCACTATTGAAACTGAGAAGTACACTAACATAAACCTGCAATTTCTTTTGCTGCCACAACTACTCTCTGAGTCATGTTGTTACAAAAAAATTGTTAACACCATCAGATCAAATAGATTTAAGAATTCAACAAGTGTGGTTTTAAAAAGCCTTAACCTGTTGTTTATTTTTCAACATGCAACTAATTTCAAAAGTAATTGAAAACAAAGTAAAGATAAATTATTCTTTTATTTTTACAGTACTTTGTTTTCAGTTTAACTTTACTTATTTTATGTAAAAAATAAAATGAAAGTGAATTATGTTTAAGTCACCTGATTAATCAGAACAATGTATATACACCCTATGTATGAGTACTGTGTAAAAGTTTTGAGCCATCCCTCAGTTCATTTTTTATTAAATCAAATCAAATTATGCAGATTAAATAAAGAAATGGGAACAAATGTGCCTTATAATTAATTTTTTTTTTTTTTTAATGGTACAGCCTTAGCAGCGACCTCATTTCCTGTCTCGTCTCCTCCAACCACTCAGCATTCAGCATCGCCAGTTTACTAATCACCGACATGGTTCTCAGTCATAATCCGCACCTGTTTCTCTCTGGTCCATGGCTTAAGTAAAATGGTTTTCATGCTTGATTCATGTCATTGTGTGGTTTAACAAACTAATCTGGACTGAAATTGATAAACAGAAACTGTCTGAAAAATGAGGGACAAAAAAAGTCCTCTAGGAAACCTAAGAACTATTTCTTAAAAGAATGTCTAAAAAGTGTGTCTGAAAGGAGGGGTGAATCAAGACTTTTGCATAGTACTGAAAATACATTGTAACCTATATTTCCTTTTCCACTGTGATTCTTTAATTAAAAAAAGAAAGAAAGAGAGAAAAAATGTCTAACAGTCATTGACTCATTACTCAAACGGCTCATTGTGTTACAGTGAGGTCAGAGAATTGAGGATTAATCTTGCATGCAATTCCCCCTCTGTTCTATATCTCATGCACTGGGGGGTCTGAAATAAGCCTCTCCTCTTGCTATGAGTCATTAAGCATGCTGATGTGACCTTGCTTCTATTTTAAACCCATTACTAAAACGTCTCATTCACACAGGATACTCATAATTCCAGCTCCGGTCATGATGTCATGGCAGAACCGATTTTCTAACTGCATTATTACGTTGGTAAAGTTTACAGTAAATTATATTTATCGGTTTGGCTCACGGTTCAGTGGGTCAAAGTGGGTGACTGACTGGTGTCCTTTCTAAACAAATAGTTTTCCACAGAAATTCAGCTGAACCATAAAGCTCTGAATGAAAGGCGTGGATGATTAAATGTGTGTTTAAGAAACAGCTCATCTGTTTACTGAGGTCTTCACTTGATGAAGTCATTACATCCTGCAGGGAAAAACCCAAAGCAGTCCACTGGCAATTCTTTATGACACAGGGTCTATTTGAGAAGTAAAATGCAGTAATATATGCCTTGAAGAATATCACAAAGGTGAAACCTGACAAATGGATTAGAATATTAATATTGTGAAATGCATTATTTTTTTAATTGTTTTGCACCATTGTTTTACCTACATTTACTGTTGATAATGAATACCTTCTATTTTTATGTCACTAACTTTTTAATCGTTATGCATTTTGCATCTGCTAGCAAGCACTTTGATTTGCATTATAAATGAATAAATAAAAAGTATTGCACTATATATACCATGGTGTGTGTGTGTGTATATATATATAATACAATGTAGATACAATGTAGTATCTATAATACTGCAATGAGAAACTTGTATTTTTACAATTAAAAGTGATAAAAACTAATTCTTTTTTTTAATAAACCTTTATAACCTTCAAAATTTGTATTTAAACACAGCCACATTCTTTGTCCCAACTGTGGCTACATAAACTCATTACTGCAACTCCGAAACCCAATAAACTCATTATTCTAAGTTCACACTGCTCATTATGTGGTTTCTTCACCACAATCATCCCTCTTTTCACACTCAGCTGCTCTCTCATTCTCCTGTGTGTGTTCGCTTCTTCCCAGCCCTCTGCTTTTGTCTTTCTGTTTTCACAGCTTGCCCACTGTGCTCCTGTCCTCCCTCACACCTCTATTGTAATGCAGGACAGCTCTTGGGGAACTGTAATCTTGGACTGCAGCAGAGCTCTTCACACCTGGGTGCGACCCGCCCAAACACACACACGGACACACACGCACACATACACACATATGCACATACACGCATACTTCCAGACCCCCTGCAGACTCTGAAGCTGTCAGTGATTTATTACTTAGATATATGCAGTGACCTGCTGCAGTTCCTACCTGGAAGAATAAAAGAGACAGGAGGATGGGACTAGATTTCTTCAAATATAAATGCACAGACATACATCTACACACAAACACACACACATGCACAGTCAGGGTGATGTCATTGGCTGCAATGATGGCACGTCTGAGGAAATGGAGAACGCTGCCGTTGGACCACACACACAAACACACGGCGAAATCTGGTTACAGGACCACAAAAGACAAATATTTTTTAAATTAGTTTAATAACATTTTTTTTTACATTTACATTTTAGCAGACATGCTCATCCAGGATGACTTGCATACCGTATACTATCAGAAACATCTTCATGCTAGTTCGGATACTGTTTCTGGGCCTAAAAGTGCTATGAGTACCTAGTCACATTTTTTAATCAGTATATATTTAAATAGTTATTACTGAAAATATTGTATTTTGTTTGGCGTCAGAAGTGTAAAGACAGAAGTGTGTTAATGCAGGGTTTTAATGTATCTTGTAGGACAGTTGATCAAATAAGGGCTCCAAGAGAAGATTGTATGGAGCAGGGTGTGATAAGTGTCTCCATGTGGATTGTGACTGGGTTGGGTTGTGCCGTATTCTGTGGGTAAATTCTCAAATCTGATTTCCTTAAAACCATTTATCCAATATCTATCCCGCATATGCTTTGTATAGGAAACCTGGAGCCTATCCCTGGGAAAATAGGGCACAAGGTGAGGCACACCAATCCATCACAGGGCACAAGCACACACACACACACTCACTAATGACAATCAGCCAACATTACATGCCTTTAAACTGTGGGAAACTGTGGTACCAGGAAGGAACCCACCAAGTACAGAGATAACATGCAGACTTCACAAATAGAGATCAAAGGAAAAATTTGAACCACCAGATGCTGCATGGCAACAGTGCTAACCGCTAATACTTACACTAATCAGCCACAACATTAATACCCCCAGCAGGTGAATTGAATAGCAAGGTTATTTATGATCCTGTTACCTGGTGAGAGGATCATGGGTACACACGGGCTGCCCTGCCTCATTCTGCAGAAAAGCCAATGTAGCACAGACTGCTGAAAAAGTGATATGAGTGAGAAAAAATGTGTTTAAATAATAATGAGATTGTCTCTGATGAGCAAGCCAAGGGTGGCAAGGAAATACTCCCTGAGATGGCAATAGAAAGAAACCTTAAGAGAAACCAGACTCAACAGGGAACCCATCCTCATTTGAGTGATAACAGGTAACAGGAATTATATAACAACATCATATGTTTTAGGCTGATGTAAGTTCAGTATAACAGAGGTTAAGATGGAGTCCAGTTCAGTTCAAAGTCATTGGTCCAGCCTTTAAATTCTTCATAACTCAAATATACTGAGCATCCATGGGGTGCGCTGGACAAACAAGTCCGATGCAAGGAGGCCCCACCCTGCAACCCACAGCACAAAAAGGATCCGCTGCCATTGTCCACCACAGCACACGCCCAGAGGTCTTATGGAGTCATGCCCTGGGGGGCTAGAGCTGCGCCGTGGCACCAGGGGGAATGTAAAAATATCAGGCTTAATTTGCATTCAAAATATTCGGCTTTAATGTTATGGCTGATCAGTGTATATATTCATATGATATTCCGACAGTAGTTCTGTCAGTTCTATATTACAAAACATTTCTAGCATTAATTAGTAATGAAATTAGTATAAAACTTACCATTAATCCGCCCCTTCAAAAATTTTATTGTTTCTGTTAGCTAATACTTTGAGATTTGTGAGACAGAACAACACATCGATAAACTGGTTTATTAAAAGCTAAATCTGCGATGTTCAACAAAGAAACCACTTTGCATCTGGTGTGTTATTCCCTATTTGAAGCAACTGTGCCTATTTACTATTTAACTGTTAATCTGTCTGTTTCCAGATTTTTAATACCCATACAAATTCTTGATCCTGAGATTTTTCTGTCATACAAGCCATTTCCGAAATGTAAAAATAATTTGATTGGGACTAGAACTATAAACCTTTAGTATTATAATTATAGCGCAAGCTTAGTCACATTGAGTTACTACTGATCCTGCGGAAACGACTTCTTGTTTTGCTAAAAGGTTTGTACTGATGCATCTCAGGTAGAACGTTATACTGTATCCCCCATCAAATGAATATCCATCACATCGCATCTGTAAACACAAAACACAGTCATGGAGAGAGATATCTGTCCAACCTTGGATAGCCATCAGTAAAGGCTATACACAGCCATTTAGATCATGTGGAAAGTGTCACTGTGTGTGGACGTGAGGGAGAGGAGGCTTTAACTCGTTTGCCCTCAGGCCTTAAAAACGCTGCGGCTTTTTCCACTGGTCACTTAAGGCCATGTGTAAAGAAATTCAACAGTTTCTTCATGCGAATGGTTACGTTACCATGATCGCCCCCACAAAGAACCCTATTCGGGAGCTCTGTTTTCAACAAAAGTGTAAGCTTTGTCTCTGGTCATTTTTTTGGGTCATTTGTTTATTTGTTTATTTGTTTTTTCTAGGGATGGACAGATAAGGCCTCTGTCCAGTGTAGGGTGCCACCCTGTGACCTTGTAAAAGAAAACCCATGCAAAATTAATGCGAGAAACATGAGCGTACTGTTTTGTTTTGTCCATTTGAAAGCTCTTGGGGTCATAAATTATGTTCACTCAATCCTCTCCTCCTCCTCCTCTTCTCCTTCTCTTCTCCTTCTCCATAAGGGCAAGGGTATCTGAGGTGGGGCACACTCCTTTGCTAGATTACGGTTCAGTGCCACAGGCTCAGGTTTGCATTCTGATTTATACCAGAGCATATATGGCAGGTTCATTGCTCAAGTAAGTTTTATACTGGGCTCAAAAGCAATCCATGACCTCATCATTCGACTGCATCCATCAAAATCACCGAGATCACCAGACGCACAAAATTGAGCTGAGGGGGTTGTCTGGAGGTATGAACTTCTACCCTCATCATTAAAAAAAGGAAATTGTATTTGTATTTTTTCGATCTAGACGCATAATATTTTTAAAGCCTAAAAATTTAAATACAAGGCTTATGGTTTATTTTAAAAGAATATATATATATTATAAAAAAAACTTTTTTTTATTATTGAAAAAAGGACAGGTCCATTCAAACCAAATAAACCAACCAAAAGTTGGCACTTAAACATGATGGGACTTATTTATTTTATTTATTACTAAACTCACTTATTTTTTTAATTATTATAAATTAAATTATAAAATCCTTTGTGTTGTGTGTGTGGTATCCAGGGTCTACTCCGCCGCATGTCCCGAGTTCCCTGAGAAGAGCATCCAGTGACCCTAACCAGGATAAGCGAGTGAGTAAAGGATGAGATTCTCAGTGTCCGGTGCTCCAACAAATAAGCAGTCAGATAAAATCAAAATAAAATCGAGGTAATAAAAATTCTTACTTACTCTCACTCACTTGCTTTATCATAGTCAGGGTGGAAGTGGATCTGATGCCTAGATTCCCAGGGACACCGGGTGTGAGGGGGCAATACACCTTGATCGAGACACCAGTCCATCCTAGGGCACCATGAAAACAAATATGCATTTGGAGGAACAATCTAATTTAGTCAGTCCAGCTCCTAGCATATTCTTCGGAGCTTGAAGGGGAACCCAGGGACCATGAAGACAGAATTTAAAAAATTCTCCGTCTCACACAAGGGGGTCAGACCTGCTGCCTTTATCTTACAGTTTTTGCCCGTTGCTTGAACACATTTTGCAAAGCTTTGCTCATTGTGCCAAAACTCTAAACACAAGTAAACATGACACAACACTGGGAAATATACCATTCACATCTGTGCCAAATTAAAACTCAAAACCTAAACTCTGCAATCAAAACCTAACATTCCTTTGTCAAAATGTAACTCTGTTGACAAAATGACACATACTTGCATCATATGCAAACACTTTTAGATCAAGGGGAACACACTAGTCTACTTTATATAAAACACTCCAGTCTTTGATTTTCATTGTTGATTCAGAAGGCATATTTTCAGGAGACACATTTTCAAACAACCAAAAAAGCAAATAGGCCTACTCAATATTGTACATTGCAGCACCATGAATTCAGATAAAAAATAAAAAATAAAACATAATACAGTAATAGAAAAAACACTATGCTGTAAACACAAAAAATCATGACAATTGTGCATACGTGGGCTCATGGATCCCGCCGTCTGTTGGGGTCTGGCCACAGGACCTCATCGACATCACAAGCAATGTCTTCTCCCGCTGGGCACCGGGGAAAATATCCTCTTGCATGTCGAAACCATCCATGGATTGCTGTCACCTGAATGTCTCCGCAGGCCTGTTCCATTGCCTGCAGAAGAGGCATCGGGGCATGCGGTTGGGGGTTTAAAAATGGTGAGTAAGGGGGCAAGTATACCACTTCAAATTGATTGTGGTTGGAGAACCAGGCCTGGACCAGAGCAGCCCTTTGGAAACTGACATTATCCCATATCACCACAAACCTGGGCTGATCTGGTCTGTTCTGTACAACTATATTATGGAGAGCATCTAGAAATGTGAGTATATGTTGGCTATTGTATGGACCTAGTTTTGCATGATGATGGCGGCACACAATGTGATATTTCCCCTGCGCTGCCCTGGGACGTGCACAATTGCCCTTTGGCCAATTACATTACGACCCCGTCGTCTTGTTTTGCACAGGTTGAATCCAGCTTCATCAATGAAAATGAATCCATGCGGCTGTGCAGCTCCATCCATGGCCAAGATTCTCTGTAAAAAAAAAAAAATAAAAAAAAAAGAGAGAACATATTACTGTACTACAGTGCTACACATACAGAACCCTCACCCCATCACACAGGTACCTGTGTAGCTCTCAGAATGGATCCATGTGGTACTGATATGGTACATATTCAGCTGCTACTGGATTTCACCAATACTGTATTGTAAATGTAAAGGACAGTTACACTTACCCGTACATATTCAGCTCGAAGTCCTTTGACCCTGTCACTGTTCCTCTCAAATGGGACTCTGTAGAGCTGCTTCATGGTGATGCTGTGTTTTCCCAAGATGCGTCTGATGGTGGTGATGCTCACATGGTTTATGTTGTTGAACACTTGCCTGTCTGCAAGTATTTTCTTTCGTAGCTGGTGGAGACGGATGGCATTGTCTGCCTTCACTAGGTCCACAACGGCAAGTTCCTGCTGTTGTGTGAACAGGCGTTGGCGTCCTCCCCCAGAAGGTCTTCGAGTCATTCTAGAGGAATACAACCACATTGTCATCGGTTTGCTTATTTTTCTTACAGTACTTTACTGTATATACTGTATCATCCACTGTACAACACTGTACTTCAATATAAGTAATCATGGTATGTTTCACAAAAACTACCACTTTGGCTGCAAAAGGAGCATTAGCACCCTGCAATACCCTGTACACTTGATATGGTAATGTGATGTACTGTAGAACAGTGCTATAAAAACCATCTGAGTAGAGTAGAAGGTATGATGCCACTGTGAAGCCTTAGATGTGGGTGGACTCTCTGTCCAGCTTCCCTCTGATTCAGGCCATGGTTGATGACATGGTCCACCAAAGTTGCTCTTATATCATCAAAAATATGGGTACATGCATGGCCGCCGCCGCCGCCTCCTCCTCCTCCTCTTCCTCCTCTTCTTCCTCTTCCTCTTGCTCTCCCTCCATCCATGCTTGCAAAGTTCTTGAAATGGCTAAACTGAGGGCTTTTTGTAGTTGGCTAATTGGTGTTCAGTTTTGCAAGTAAGTGCCTTCAAGTGTGTATTTGAGTGGTTGCAATTACCCGATGTGTTTTGTATTTTGGATACATGTGTTTTCCTAATGGCACCCTGAGATTTTATTTTTGAACGAAGTGTCTTATGTATAAAATAGAGTGTAGTATGCAGGACCATGTGTGTTGCATAAAGGAGTAAGTGTGTTGCATAATTGCAACAAGAGTGCAAAGCAGCGCTTTTGTTTAAGGTATGGGTACATGTGTTTGAGGTATGGTAACAAAAGCTTCAAGTTGTGTTACTTTAGTCTAAGCATGGATTTATAGTGTTCAAGCAACTGGCAAAAACTGTAATACCAATTTTTACATATCCACATATTCTTTGTTGGTTGCTTACTTATTCACCGTCCTGTTTATTTTGACAGATGACTTCATAATAACTTAATCTTGTTTTATTGATATTGGCAAGGCTAACTCGATCAGAGTATTGATTAACAATAACTATGTTCACCCAGCTACTTACAGACAATATGCATTTTGCTCATAGTTCAGTTAAGTATGATTTGATGCTTACTTTATTATTAACAAGGGTTTTCATTTATTGAAATAAATATGTAACAGCTTTACCTTTTCTAATTGTTTGATTTTAATTACAAAAGTGTAGTCGAGAGCAGATATTTTTGTATCTGGTTTGGGGCTGTACGGTTGCGTTTTATCGTTGGCATTACGTTATAAAACTTGAATTGTTGGTGAATGTTCATTGATTGACCACACTTTGGTCATTTAGAATAACATCTCCCCAGTTAACTATTATACTTTAACTAAGGGAGTTCTTGTTGTTTATAAATGTCCATGCAACATTTATAGTTTGTTATGTGAGGATATACTGTAGTACCAAAATACCCATATAGCTGATGATGTTGTGTTTAATATTTAAATATTTTTGTTAAGCAATGCAATATCACAACACTTTGCATCAACCTTATTTGTGAAATTTTACGGGATTTTTAAAGAATTATTATTATCATTTTTTATTATATATATATATGAACTTCCTAATAATGTTTGCTGTTTAGGCATCGGGCTAGGTAGGATGAATTGTGGGTAAAGAACTTTGCCTAAGAATACCAATATGATTCTTGGATTTGAGCTTGCATTCAATGCTCTTTAAGTAATGTTTAATTAATAAATTAAACTGTGAGTTCTTGCTGTTTGTGGTCATGGCTGCTGCTTTACTGTGTCTTTTTTTTACCATTTTGTTCGTGTTTATATTTAAATTATTATTACATTTGAAATCACCTACTCCTAACCTTATCAGCATGTAAGTGACCTAATATTAACCGAGCCACCAGTCCAAACAGCAGTAACTCCTCAAATCTGCATGGTTGGACAACCTGGGACTAGGATTAGCAGTGTTGTAATAATGTGGTGGTAATGAATTTTGGGGTGTGTGTGTGTGTGTGCAGTGATGGATTATGGAACACCAGCTCTCTGTGACACTGTAAAAGCTCTAGGGCTATTTTCTTCCAAACAAGAACAGCTGTTGTTTTTGCCATTGTGCCTCAAATGGTGCCACACTCACCAAGCGGGACTGCTGGATTAGGCATTATAATGTGTGACCTTAAAATCATAAACCACACTAAAGCGTTTTCATTTGGGTGTCATATTAGCCCTATTACCAAGCATGTTTGCAAACTGAAAATCTAACTGTAAGTAATTAAAAATACTCATTTTAATTTGTCCAGTGTTGCCTCTGTTTGTTTATTATGGGTTCTAAATCTATTTTAGCACTCCTATAAATCTGCTTTGTGTTAGTATACAATGTCGGAATACAACATAAAGTAATCAAATCGAAAAATCCAATTTCACAGCTCATTTTGTCAAATTGGTTAATGTTCAGTAACTGACAACAGGCCATTAATAACAACAAATGACATCACCCTTTATTTATTATCTTTTTTACCAGAATCAATTAGGCTTGGTTTACTTGCAGTGGGTCCTTGTCAATAAAAAGCTAAATCAATCCATGTTAGCATGCATGGCCACTCTTCCCATGAAACCCTTTAAACTGTTATGCTGTGCTGGTACATTGCTAATCATTTTATCATCCTTAAATGTGTTTATAATGCGGAAATGTAGCTGTCTAGACCATAGGGCTTATCGGTCATTCTCCTCTTTATGCTATAGCTTAGATTTGATTTATGTAATGACCATATGGCTACCCTGTTTCAGAGCATAATTGGGTTTATGGTGATGATTTTGGTTAGCACAGAGGTTGGGGGAGTCACATAAAGGTTGGCATTAAACCATATGTTTATTGACCAAGGGCTGATTGACCAACACATTTATTTTATTTTATTATAAAACAATGTTAAATGCATTTAAAACACTATATTACATATACTGAATATATCATATTAATATATAATTATTTAATAATATATTAAATGATTGCCTGCAGAGTTGACTGCGATGCTTCTGCTTCCAAGCTTAGTTCTTCTTCTAACAAATTTGTTTGCCCCAAATTCCTTTAAAACAGGAAGCTAGCATGGGAGGTCACTGGAGAACCTGAAGAAAATCCACTAATTTATATATGCACAGATATTTTATGGTTATTTTGAATCCTCTACAGCTCATTAGGTACAATCTTACTTCAGGTGAAAATGCGTTTTAATGGATCAATTCTGTAAATCATTTTGGATAAAGGCATCTGTCAAATGATGTAAATATATGGAAAGAGAATAATCACTTATTTGTCACATGTGCATTACAGCACAGAGTCTTGCATATCTAAGTTGTGGTCAAGTCCAGCCATCACAACAAAGTGGGTTAAGGGCCTTGTTAAGGATTGGTTAAGAGTATCTGAAGGATGTGAGTGTGTGTGTGTGTGCTTGTGCAATTCGAAGGATTGACACTTAATCCGAGTTGTGCCCCACCTCATGCTTTCTGACCCTGAATCAGATAAGCAATAGAATGGGTGAATGAGTGAGTGAGTAAAATCATCTTAGGTGCTTTTTCTTAGTAGTAGGATTCAAATCTTGCCTCTTTGTGCATGGAGCTTGTATGTTCACCCTATGCTTACTGGGTTAACACTGGGTCTTTTGGTTTTCTCCTACAATCCAAAGATGCTTTGCTGGCTGATCACTCAATCATTCACTCACACAGGGTCGTGAGCCTATCACACGAGACTTAGGGCACGAGGCGTGGTACACCCTGGATCGGGAGCCAATTAATTGCAGGGCACACACACTTATTCACACACTATGGGCAATTTGGGAACGCAAATTATCCTAATCTGCATGCCTTTGGATTGTGACTCCATGCACACAGAGGTGTGAATCCAACACGGACCCTGGAGGTTCAGTGCTAACCACTAAGCCAATGTGCTGCCCGTGCAGGCTGATCAAATTTTTCAAATTGATTGTGTACTTGTAGGTTTTCAAGGAATTGGGGACCTCAGTAAAATAACATCCAGTATAACCGCTGGTATGAGCATAGGTCACTGCGGTCATTGTTTGTGGATATCAGCTTCAATGGATGGATAGATGGATAGAGGCCAACTTTGTGATAGAAGCTTTTTAAAATAGTACAAACTTGATATTTTTCACTTTAAGTAATGAGATTTCTAAGTTCACTCACATCTACAACGCTTTATTTTGGGACCTGGAGCCTATCCCAGGAAACTTGGGCCCAAGGCAGGGTACCAATCTATTGCTGGGCACACACACACTACAGGCAATTTGGGAGTGCCAATTAGCCTACTCTGCATGTCGTTGGACTGTGGGAGAACCCCCGGAGTATCCAGAGGAAACTCACCAAGCACGGGGAGAAGATGCAAACTCCATGCACACAGAGATGGGAATTGAGCCTGGCCGGGAATCGAACACGGACCCTGGAGGTGCAGGGCAACAGTGCTAACCACTAAGCCACCGTGCCGCCTGTGCAGGCTGATCACATTTTCCAAATTGATTGTGTACTTGTAGGTTTTCAAGGGTTTGGGGACCTCAGTAAAATAACATCCATTATAACCGCTGGTATGAGCATAGGTCACTGCAGGCATTGTTTTTGGATGTTAGCTTCAATGGATGAATGGATGGATAGACAAACTTACCTAAACATAATACATGTTATAGAAATTGTTAAAAATGTTACAAACTTGATATTTTTCACTTTAAGTAATGAGATTTCTAAGTTATAAAATGATATTCTGAATCTGAGTTCTAGGTTGTATACATTACTTTTAAATTAATCCCTAAAGTATTTATTCACACCTAGGGGCTATTTAACAAATCCAAGTCCTCCTGCTAGCGTGGGAAGTCACTGGAGTTACTAATTTATAATGCACTGATTTTCAATGGTTATTTGGAATCCTGCACAGGACATTAGGCACAATCTTACTTCAAGTGAGGATGTGTTTTAATGGACCACTTCTGTAAATCATTATCGATATAGTTATATGTCAAATTATGTAAATGTATGGAAAAGGAAGAAGCACTTACACTTATCAACATCCTTAGAGAAGAGTTGATTAAGGGCCTTGCTCAAGGGCCCAACACTGCCAGCTTGATGGTAATGCAGCTTGAATCTTCCACTTTTTTTGATTAATAAGCTAAACTTAGCATTAATTTGTCACATATACATTACGTTATTTATTTTTTTGGCATATTCCAACTGGGGGCCGCGGTTAGTGGCAGCTGGGGCTTGAACCACCAACCATCAGATCAGTAACTCACTGCCCCAATGTGAATGATAAGTGTTTATTATGAAAAAAAAAATTAAATAACTAAGTTAATAAACAAAAAAACTTTTATTTTAGTTTTTATAAACAAGTTAACAAGTTAACAATTCAAAGGCATCTGTGTGGTAGAATAACAAAAAAAAATTAAAAGTCTCTATAAAATCCCGTTACAGTATTTCGACGTTTTGCATAAGGATTTCGTTTTATTTTATGACAATAGCGCCCCCTATTGTGAAAAATATTTTATTACAAGATGGCTGTCCGTGAAATCTATGACGTCTAAAAAGCGAAGGCATGATGTCAGTTTCTTTGTTCCTAAATGAGTTGTTTCTTAATAAAATTAAGACTTTAAGAGTACATTAAATATGTATTTTTTAAACATGGCATTCTTGATGTTTTGCTTAAAATACCCATAGACCAGGAATAATTAGCTGTTGGGAATAAATCTGATCAGGGTTTGGTTGTTGGGAATAAATGTGCTCAATAATTGGTTGTAAAGAATGAAGGTTATCAGTGATTGGTTGTTGGGAATGAACACGATCAGTGATTGGTTGGTGAGAAGGAAGGTGATTGATTGTTGGGAATAAATGTAATTAATGATGTGTGTTGGAAATGAAGGTGTCCCAGTAATTGGTTGTTGGGTGCGAAGGTGATCCGTTATTGGTTGTTGGAAATGACGGTGATCAGGTCATTTGCTCATTGAGAAGGGATCAGTCAGTTGGATCAACTGGGATTGAATATAAAAAGCTGCTGTGATTTTGTTGTTATCCTTGGAATAATGAGAAGGCTTACACACATCTAATAAAATACACTGATAAGTTCAGCCTTTATTACATCACTGCATAGTGCAATTCTTTACATATCCCAGCTTCTTGTTAGTAGGCAGGAGTCAGAGTCAGCCATTTTATGGCACCTGGAGCAGACAGGCTTAAGGGCCTTGCTCTAGGGCCCAACAGAGCAGCAACCTAGCGGAGCTGGGGCTCGAACCGCCGAGCTTCCATTGTGTAACTCACAGCCTTAACACACTGAGCCACCACTGCCTGCAGCTATTTTCTAAAATTTTATTCAGACATTTTTAGTTTTGATTACAACACACAATGTGGTGACCAGTTTATTAAAGAAAAAAAAAAAAAGGTTCCTCTTGCTTCCAGAACCACAATTTCACAATTTGAGGAGTATGGCCCTGTCAACTGGGAAAAAACCCACGTTGACGTGATGAGCTGTTCATTTAGTACAAACTTTAACTATGTAGCACACTAGATGGTACGTTGGAGCCATTGTTTCGTACTTTATGTAGTTAATTTGTATAGGGAATGAAGAGGCATTTGGGATTCAGCCATACCAGAGTCAACTCGTTGTATTTAACTCCTTGACGCCAGGTGGCGGTGTTGTTTAATTTCCCCTAGACTTAGCAGGGAATGCAGGGGAAGAAGTCCTTGGACAACATCAACAAGAGCAGACATGCCTGTGGTCCGTACGTGCCAAATGTCAAAATATTGTTGGCAGCCTGAGAATTTAACACCGACACTATCTGTATTTGTGGCGTGAAAGTATCTGGCGTCAGACTGAGTGTAAGTAGCGTGTGGTGAGGAGTGAGCCTCTCTGTGGGACCGCTAGTGTCCTGGACACTGACATGCTAGCTCGCTACAATAACACTGGTCTATATTTATGCAGTTCCTGTATAAAGCGGAGGCTCTGGGGGTGTAAACATATTCACATATTAGATGTTGGACAGCTAACTGGATATTGTTAGCTAGCCTCGAATAGAAATCAGCTGTCAGGATTGTAGCCGTGTGTGACCTGATGCAGCACATAACTGTGTTTCTGGTTTATATGGTTATATAAATGTTCACTGTTTTTACATGTAATGTGGGTGTGAAAAGTTTATAAATGTTTAGTATAATGTGTCACACACTCTTCTAGTGTTCCTGATTCTTTCATGGGGAAGTAGTTAATGCATTCTCACAGAGTGTCCAGAAGTCATTAGACAAAGTCAGAGACAAATTTTAAACCAAAAACATATTGGGAAAGAAAATGAAATCTGTATAAGAAGGTCGGGGAAAGACTAGTACCTGTCGTTGATGGTTGAAGAGTTTGTTGACATTGTTAAAAGATTAAAGGTAAAAATAAGCGAATCAGCTTTAATGTAATCAGTGATATTACTATTTCAGGTTGAAGCCCATGTACATGTCTGCCTGTCTAGAATACAAAGAAGTAAAAAAAAAAACTTTTACTGTTGTGTATCTTGCACATTGTTAATGCTAAGTTGTACTTCTTTTGTCGTCAGCCAAATACACTTCCTGTTTGGTAATTGGAAAGTGAATTACGGATGAGAAATTGAAAAAGTCGATTGGATAAAGATTCATAAAACGAGTCCGGCGCATTCAAATTTACTTATACACTTCAGCGCTGTTGTTTCTGCTGTGAAAATATTAAGTAATCCCAGTAAAATATTCAGTTTAGCTTTTCTAAATAATATATGTTGTTGCAGGGGTTTGTTTGCATTAAGAAAGTAGTTTATAATAAAGTTGATTATTAAATCAGCCACATAACTGTTTAAAATGTTGCTTTTACTTAACATTTTTTATTTCAGTTATGGTGCAGGTTAAACTTTAATCAGATATCTAAGTACTGCAAAAGTGTCATTAAAATTTTGCCCAGCGATCACTTTGAGAGGCATCCATAATTTGACACATGCACAGTCCCTTGTCAAAACTTGCAGTCTCTAATCTGGCACATAACCTTATCATAACTTTTTCTCTACTTAACACTTAGATTTCATTTATGGTGCAGGTTTAATTTCAGTACTGACAGTGATTAATTAAATTCCGTCCAGGCAGTTTTACTCGATGGTTTGTCGGGCTAGACAGACAGAAAGACAAACAAAAACAAATTCTGGTTTTGGGTCCTCCAATGTGAACAATAAAACATGAGCAAATTATGTCCAATATATAGACAAAAATCATGACTTTTATTCATGTAGAAGAATACACTGGGGCTGATTAGGCATGGACACAAGCAAAGAGTTTAAGGAATAAGTTTTATTACTTGTAACTATAACTCCCCAGCCACTGGATGCAGTCCCGGTCCAAATCCCGGAATACAATGCGAGAGTTGTGTCAGGAAGGGCATTCGGCGTAAAAAAAAAAAAAACATGTGCCAAGTTGTGTTTGGATTGAATGGTCTGCTATGGCAACCCCTCTTAACAAGAGCAGCCGAAAGACTAACAACAACTTGTAGATATAATTCTGAGCAAAGCACCGCACAGAGAGATGCACAAGGATGAGCAGTGTTTGTCACTGTGAACACAGTGCTTAGGGATTGGTCATTGGGAAGAATAATGATTAGGGATTAAATGTTGGGAACAGTAGTAAGGATTGTTTTTTGGAAACAATGATGGTCAATGGTTGTTGCTGGAATGAATGATGATCAGTGATTGGTCACAGGGAACAATGCAGATCAGGGATTAATTGTTGGGGTGGGGAGGGGGTTTTGATTAGGCTTTGGACATTTGGAAGAACGCTGAGTAGCAACCAATGTTAGGAACAGTGATGAGAAGGGATTGTTGGAAACAGTGCTGATCAGGGATTGTTCACTGAGAACAATTGAGATCAGGGATTGGTTGTTTGAAATAAATGTCATTAATAATTGGTTGTTGAGAATAATGGTGATCAGGCTTTGACCATTTGGAATAATGTAGAGCAGAGACTGATGGTCAAAGCCTGATCACCATTATTCTCAACAACATTTGGACATGAGCAGAGATGAGTTGGTCTGATCAACTACTATTGGGTATCAAAAGGTGCTGTGACGTCTTTTTTTATTTTGGACTGAAAAGAAGGCTTACACAGATCAGATCAGATGCACTTTCTGGTACAAAAATAGGTTGTACTCACTAAGATTTAATTTAGTAATTTTTAGCTTTGACAACAGTGGAGACCAGTTTATGTGTTAAAATGATTACTCATGCTTCCAGAAACACTATTTCACAATTTGAGTCCTGGAATATGTTCATGCTATCAGGCAATAAAAACTTGGTTGATGTGTTAACGTGATGATTCAATACATTCAGGTCATCAGCTGATTTCATTTCCTTGCCATAATGTTTTATATAATGTTACTGAGCCTAGATCTGACCAACTGAATTACCCCCAGATCATATCACTGACTCCTGAGGCTTACAGTATACAGTGGACACTATGCATGACCTATGGTCCAATTTTTATCCTTCCTAGCAAATTCAAGCCTGTTTTCTGATAAGTTTCACTAACAAGTGGTTTTCTTCTGACCACACAAGTGTTTAGTCCCAATGCTCTAAGTTCTCATCACATTGTGTGTATATAAATGCTCTTACTTTTACTATTAAGCATGGCTATGGTTTTTACTGTTGAGTTTACCAGCTTCATCAAGTATTTAAGTGATCTCCATTTATGATTTTTTTTTCTGATAATATATTTTCCACAAAGTTGACGATTCAGCATTATCTTTGCAGGGTCTGATAATGTGTTGATGTTTTCTTAACCCAGTTCCTATGATTTCAGATCTCCTTAGTTGTTTTCTTTGCCTGATGCAGCCCAATAATTAAATTCTTTTGTGACTATTCTTCAGGCCAGGCAGTGTATATTGATTCCAGAGCAGAGCACTTTTTCATACATAGAAGTTCACAATGTTTTTATGAGAATGTAAGAACTGCTACCCTGAATGAATCTACAAGAAGGCGGCTTCTGACATTCTGTGTAGTTTTCATACATATTACCATTTGTTGTGCTCCTCCCACAAAAGTTAAGAATAACGTGATACATTAATTAAGAAGATGCACTGCTACCTTGTTTATTATCGAATGTGTTGTTATTTTCAGTATGCAGAAGGATCTCATAACCATGGCAGCTCAACCACCCTGCCTGCCCCTGAGGGAATTTTGTCCCCTCTACTACCTGCTCAACTCTATTCCTGCTAAAGTCCAGAAAGGCTTTCGCTCGATCCTGGTCTATCTTACGGCTCTAGACAGCAACAACGACTACATCGCAGTGGGCAGCAGCATCGGCATGCTGTACCTTTACTGCAGGAGAGTCAGCCAGATGAACAAGTACAACTTAGAGGTATGACTGTTTACTTACTTATATCACTGTGTGTTAGTGGTTGAGATTTGTGTTTGAAATGAGTTGTTTTTTTGTGTCTGACTTTATCAGGGAAAAAGTGAAGCTATCACAGTAGTGAAATTGCTGAGTTGCTTTGATGACCTGGTCGCTGTCGGTACCGCCTCAGGTCGCGTCGCTTTCTTTCAGCTGGTGTCGCAACTGCCAGGCAGAAATAAACAGGTATGTCTTGGGGTCGTTTTCACTCGGCAGTCGTTTCCTGAGCACTGTCTTTTTCCTGTGAAAATAGATAAATTATTATAGATGAAAAATTGCATATAGCAAATAAATAATGCAATTAAAATGTGTCACGGTACTAAGAAAATGCAGAACATGAAGACTCTACCTTGTCTTCCACTGTCATTCTATTTATTAATTTATATCTTTAAATTCATTTATTGTTTTAATCTCATCCCTGCCATGAATGTTCTAGCACTTATTGCTGACATTGTCTTAACAATTAAACACCTTGCCTATTTGCACCAGCTACCACACACTTCCTTGTTTAATCTAGAAACAACAACACATGAACATATAAACCTGATCTAGTGCTGCTGTAACTAAGAGCTCAAGTTTTATTTGTCATTTTATATTTGGTTCTAGTTAACAGGAGTTTTATGATTGTGTATAAATTTTGCTTGCAGCTGAGACGCTTCGATGTAGTCGGCCTCCACAAGAGCACAGTGACGGCATTAGCGTGGAGCACTAATGGCATGAAACTCTTCTCTGGTGATGATAAAGGGAAGGTGGTTTATTCCTCTGTGGATCTGGACCAGGTGAGAATCCGTCCTAAACTCTCGGATAAACGCCTAGAATATGTTTAGAGCAGTTCTTTGGAGGTGCACTGTCGCCTTGCACCTCCAGGGTGAAGGTTCGGTTCCCGGCCAGGCGAGAGTTTGTATGTTCTTCCCGTGCTTTGTAAGTTTCCTCCGGGTACTCAGGTTTCCTCCCACAGTCCAAATATAGTCCAAATTGCCCTTGGTGCGCGAATGAGTGTATGTGTGTGTGCCCTGCGATGGATTGCCACCCTGTCCAGGTGGAATAGGGTCCCCGCGACCCTGAATACAGGATAAAGTGGTATAGAAGATGAGTGAGAGTGAGCGAGCACTTCCTGCATGAATCATCAGTATCAGATCACCTAAAATACAAAGTACAGTCTTTCTTCATGTTGATGTCAGCCTTTCCCACCATGCAAGAGTTATGCATGGTGGCAAAGGCACTTATGATTTAATGGATGATTGTATGTATGAATGTTTACACACAGTTGTGCTCAAAGGTATTCACACCCTTGGTATTTTTATATTGTTTTTAATTTGTCTTTTGTAATGAATGAGTTTTATTATACATTCATTTATGTAATATTTGACTAATAGCTAAAGAAATGGCGAGATGTGATATTTCAAGAAATATGACAATTTTCTTTTTGACAAATATTAAAGAATCACCATGTTCAGAATTATTCATACCCTTTATATTATAATCAATAGAAAAGCCTTTGTTTTTAATGACGGCCTGCAAAAGGTTCTTGTAGGTCTCCACAAGATTTCTACAGGTCTACTGCAGAATGTTTCCCACTCTTCCTTTGCAAAAGTCAAATTCAAATAAAAATGTTATTTGTCACATACACAAAAGTCTCCAGTTGTTGGAGAGTGAAAGGCTTTCTAGCCCTAACCCAGATCTTCAACTCTAAATTGGCTTTAGGTCAGATGTCCATGAAGTCCACCCCAATGCAGAATTCGTTCAACAGTGGATCTTGATACCATCTCCACTACTTGGTTGAGGGTGTCTATTAGAGCTTTGATGGTTATGTGGTTGGGGTTGTTTGCACTGCGGCAGATCTTTGTGCTATGCGCTTCCTGCCACGCCCATCCAGGTTTTTGATCGTTTTGAACATCTTGAACTTTATGATAATACTCTGTATGGTTGATACAGGGACATCCAGTTCTTTTGAAATTGGCTTGTAGCCTTTGCCTCAACTATGGGCATTAACAACACGCATGTGAAGCTTATGACTGAGTTGGCCATAGTGACTGTGACTGAGAATAATGGAAGCTTTGCCCCCCCTAATTATACTCAGGTGTTACCATTTAATATTATTAGGCCCTAATTGATTATACTGTATTTAAATTGATTTAATTGATTATGGTCACTGGAGTGTGGAACCACGTACACCTTCACAAAAAAAAACTTTTTTTCTAAGGGTATGATGAATTTTGAACAGGCTCAAAAGAGAATTTCTGGCCATATCTAATGGTATACAAATAAAATTTAACTAACACATATGTGGGGTTGTGTATAGCAACTGATATATATTGAATACAATTAAAGTTTCATCTAATAATTGAAGTAGTTTTTATTAAATAAAATACAAAATAATTATTGATTTGTCCAAGGGTTATGAATAATTTTGAGCACAACTATATACATGAAAAACTTGTATATATATTTTACTATTTTTATGTTTAAATACTAAATGTATTGCCATGTTATAGCAATTATTTTCATATAATGATGATAATAATAATAATAATAATAATAATAATACAATAATATATTGTTAATATAAAATTAGTGTTGGTGATTAAACACAATCACTGATCCCACTCAGAAATGCAATACCTTATGATTTTTTTTATATGTGTTTTCCATTCAAATAGAGTTTGAAATTCATGTTATCCTACGGTAATCATCTCTGTGTATAATTGTATTGTGTCTGTGTATGTGCCAGGGTGTGTGCAACCCAGTGGTGCTGTTTGAAGAACCGTCAGCTATAGTTCAGCTGGAATACAGTCAGAAGGTGCTCCTTATTTCTACCTGTCAGCGCTCTCTTGTGTTTAATACTCAAGATCAGTCTCTCCAGCAGCTGGGCACCAAACCCAGAAAAAGGTGAGATGAACTAACCCTACCTCTCTCCTTCATCTGAATGGTAGTGCGCAATAAGGGCCATATTTTAGGTTTTATGGTCGTAATAGATTTTAAAAATCTTGCAGTTTCCATATGCATTGTATTCAGGAAGTATTTAAACCTACTTTATTGATGCTTAATTACATTGACTTTTTGGCCATCGATTTACACAAACTAAAAGCTTGTGCTCAGCTTGTGTAGTGTCAAGGGATTTGGGGCTTATCACTTGGGGCACAACGCAAGGCAAAAGGCAAAATCCATTGCAGGGTACAAGCACAAACACCTTCATGCACCCAGTCATACACTGTAGGCACTTTGGAAATACCAATCAACCTAGAACTGTGGGAGGAACCTGGAAGAAACCCACCAAGCACGGGAAGAACTCCACATGAACAAACCAGGTGCGGTATTTTGAACCCTCAACCCTGGGGTGATCGTGTTAGCCATTAAGACACCATGGTGCCAAAGTATTCAGACCCTATAACAGTATTTACAGTGTTCTTGATTAGGTTTTTCTGCATACATAGTCTTGGTCTGGGCTGTTTCTCACATTCTTGCAGCCCGATCTTCTAAAGCGTAGTCAGGTCATCTGTGTGAATGTCTGTGAACTGGGTTCGCTTGTACGGTGTGACTGGCCCACTCAAGGACTTGGCCCAAATCTACTTCTCCATGATCTTGGCTTTATGCCTTGAGTCATTGTCATGCTAAACCTGCTCCCATCACAAATGTTCTTTTGACCAAATTAACACAAAGATCCACAGATATACTCCAAAATCTTGGAGAAACCCTTCTGAGAGATTTTGAGGTTGTTATAGCTACAAATCCTCACAGCAAGTCCATATTATTGCCCATATTGCCCATAATTACCATTTTGGAATGTTCAACACGCTTACTCTGATCAGCCATAACATTATGACCATCGACCAATTCCCCCAGAATTCAATCCAGCTAAGTATTCATTGAACACATCAGACAGACATGTCTGATCCATGGGGGCCCCAACCACAATCCACAGCGCCCAAAGGATCCCCCACTAACATTACAGTGCCGGACACCACAACACAAAATAAATTTGATATTATCGATTGATGCCCACATAAACTGAATAAATTTTATATTGAATTTATTGCACAATTGTGTTCACAACCCAAATAGGTCAGAATTCTTTCTAAACCCACTATATATGACCTTGGATGCACTAAGGGAATGTGATAAGCTTGAGAAACCACAGAAATATCTGGTCATGTTGCTTCCTTGTTCCTAAAATAACTTCCCATGACATTGAATTTGAAATTCTATATATACCTCAGTCATGGGATTTTAATTTCTTCTGTCTTCAGCCATGTCCAAATCCTTGTGATTTATCAAACATTCTACAACAAAGCAAGTGATAATTGATTAATCAATAAAAATACATTCAAACTTATGATCAGTCAGAACTGAATGAAAAAAAAAAAACATAAGTCAGTGGTTGAAGACCGAATTTGTCATTTAATTGTGTAAAGCACAATCTCCCATCAGTGTTTCTCACCACAGCAGCTGATAGTAGATTAAATGTGTATTATGTTAACCATGCATGAATAAGCATTTGAAACTATTATTAAAATATTTCAGTCTTGAAATGCTCCCTCCTGAAACTAATCTTGTCTTGTGTTTGAATTTAAGTAGAGGCAGCTTAAAGAAACAGCATCATATAAAAAAACGTAATGTGGGAAAACAAAACATTTTTGCGCATATTAGGAGTTTAATAGGTGCTACTTAGGAATTGCCTATGAGAACATGTAGTTCTAATTAAAATCATAAACCCAAAAAATGCTGTTGATTGCTTCTGGTGCTATAATTTGATTATTGACGATCTTTTTTGGAGTGTCACCATAATCAAGTGATTTAATTGTGCTTCTAGTAAGCAGGTTATTTAGGCACGTCGTGTTCACTGAACTGCTTTATTTCTCCCTCAAAGCAACGGCAAGTTTGGGGCCTGTTTTCAGCCTGCACTGTGCAAGCAGAGTGACCTTCTGGTGTACGCGGCACGGCCAGGCCTTCGTCTCTGGAGAACAGACGTACGTGGGCGCGTACAAGAGACACATGTGCTCAAGCCACTCTTTAACCAGGACGTGCCTAGGTTTGAGCTCTTTCCTCGCTCAAGCTCCGGCGGAGCATACCGGCCCACTGAAAGGCAGCTGGGGCTCGTCACCTGCTTCCTAAAGGAGGGCTGGGTGCTCAGCTGGAATGAGTACAGCGTTTATATTGTGGATTGCACCAACCAGGTACAGTTACTTTTGTAGTTAATAAAAGTTTGATGCTTAGTAAATGCAGTAAAGTACGTTATCCAATGTCCACCCCAAGAGCCAAACGATTTTACACAGTGCATGGTCCACACAGGATTTCCCTTAAAATAAACGTTAGCTCACAGAGTTGAAAAAAAAAACCCACTGATAATCTCCATGGTTAGAAAAAAGTTTTTAAACTTTACCAAACTACTGTAGTCTGAGTGCAAAAGAGCAAGCTTTTTTATTTTATTTTTTACAAAAATATTAATTGGAACATTCCTTCAGACATTTCCACTATATACCGCCTGCCCCCCTAAAAAAAAAAAAGCAAAAACTTTTATTTATTTTTTAAAAAATGTTCTCATGGCCCACCAGCAGTACCCTTATTGCTTACTGGGGGCTGGGGTACCACACTTTGGGAAACACTGCTTTAAGTTTTCGTTCGACCACCTTTAGCTTTAATTACAGAGCACACACAATGTGGTGGCCATTGCATGTGTAAAAAATGGATTTCATTCTTATACTTACCTGTAAGATAATCTTCTACTATGTTTTCATTTTAAACTGTCAAAAAACTTATTGTCAATCAGATTTATTCTGTAGTATAATCAAAAAAAAAATTTGCTGTGCATGGTTTGGAAAGTAAAAGGCAACTATTTGTCCACTTGAAGGTTATTGTCGGTGGAATGGAAAGCTGTGGAGACATAGTGTCTGTGTCCTGCACAGAAAATGAGATCTTTATTTTGAAAGGAGACAGAGACATTATGCGTATCTCCAACTGCCCTGAGGGACTGGTCTCCAACAGTAAGACACTCTCTTTTTCTTATCATACTGCTCATCATCATTCAGATTCAGCAGAAATGCTGACTTTCTCTAGGAGGGCCAAAAGATTTTAGGCTTTGTAGCTTGAAGCAGTTTTAATAAGCTTAAGTTTTAGGAATTGTATATAAAAAGTATTTTATAGTATTTTGTATTTTATATTTTATACAAAAAGTATTTGTTTGCATTGTAATCAATAAAAGTGGGGATTGTCTTGTTTTAACTCAAAAAACAAGTTTCCTGAACTGGATAATCTTTAGACAGTCGGTGTCTAAAGATTCCTTGTGCATATATCATGTGTTATACACGTGCGGTTGCAGTAAGGTTTAGGGTCAGCGTTACCAGAGCAACCAGTCAGATCATACACAAATCTGCTCATGAGATTTAAGAGCAGGATGGTGTAGATTTTTAAAATAGATTAATGTTTTGACACATTATTAATCTAACATTATAGACTATTGATTGTAATATAATAAATTCAGATTATCACAGCTTTTTGCACTTTGTACTGCAAAAAAAGTTCCTGCAAATTTTCTAACAAATAATAAACCCTGAATTTTACTAATGTTGATGTTAGCTTGATTATTTTTTTGTTTATTAATGAATTAAGAAAAAAAATTCAAGGTTTTTATCCAGTAGATACTCTTAGATCAGAAAATGTTGCCTTTAAGTGAACTGACAAAGCAATCTTTTTCTCCACTTTTAGTGTCAGACTTGTCCTATCGTATAAGCTCCCCTTTGTCCACCCCAACCATTCTACTCCCTGTAAATGGCTCAGTAGAAACAGCTCAGCCGATCAGGACCGTGGCCATCATTACCGAACCAGAAGAGCGCCCAAAAGCAGAAGAGTCTGAAGAGACACAGGAGGAGTTCAAAGAGTTACGGGAGGAGTTCAGCCAGGCCCTGGAAGCACTAGAGTTGGCGGAGGAGGTAGAGGGCCGGAGGAAGACATTGACGGACACACGGAGCCGCAGTAGCTCCGTCACTTCATGGGACAGCACACAGGGAACTTCAGAGATGTCATCCAGTCGCTACAGCACCATCACACAAGAGGACTTTCAGCAGGAGCTAGTTGTCAAACCTATTAAATTAAAGAGGAAAGGCAAGAGGATAAGACACGGTAAGTACTGATTGTTTCTTTATCAGCATTACCAAGCATGATAAACAGCATGATGCTATTTATTTGTTTCTGATTTATTTTATCATTTCATGAATCCTAAGGATGGGATCTCAAGAGTTTTATTAACCATTATTTATGTATGGTTTGTGGACGCCTGACCATGATAACCATATGCAGTCATTCCCCAAACTGTTGCCACAAAGTTGAAAGTGCACAGCTGTGTGGGATGTCTTTGCATTGCAATTTTCCTTAACTGGAACAAAAGGGCCCAAGCTTGTTCCAGTATGACAGCACTTCTGTGCACAATCCAAGGTCCATTTAGACAATTTGTCACGGTTATTGTGGAAGACCCTTAACAGATCCCAACCTCAACACCATACCACACACTGGAATGAATTTAAACGCTGACTACATGACAGACCTCCTCAGAAAACATCAATGTCTGATTTCAATAATGCTCTTGTGGCTGTACAAGAAGAAATCCCCACAGGCATGCTCCAAAATCTAGTGGAAAACAGAGAGATTATTATAGAAGGCAAGGGGAGGATTAAATCTGGAATGCAATGGTCAAAAAGCATGTATTCATGTTCTGGTCAGGTGTTCACCAAATTTTCGTCAGTAGTTTTGATGTAGTTCTATTTATACACACTTGGTAACTATTAAAACTGGTAGGACTAATAATAAAATAATAGTAATAATAGTAGTAGGGTGCCCTTAATTTATTATTAGTACAAATACTATTATTATAATAGCACTTTTTTGTCCCAAAAACTCTGGAACTTAATGCAGGTCATATGAATAGAGCTTTATGACCCAATCCCTTCCCAAGGAATGATGTTATTACTTTTCTAAGCAGTAAGATAGATGGTTTCCTCAAAATTTCACCTTTTCAGATTTGGACTAGACACCCATTTCTCCCTTGATTTTGCATACAATCCGGCGAATCTTCTATTAAACTGTTCAGCCGTGTCTCCTGAGCACTATGGAAAAAGAGTTGACCTCAGTAGAAAATGCACCATTTTCGAGTTATGAACCGAGCCAATCCCCTTTGATCGCATGTTTTTGATCCGATCAGAAAATTAAATGCATCTTATCGAACGGCTGAAGAAATTTCTAACTTTTTAATCTCGTAAATCCACATGAATTAATGACTTAAAAATTGTCTGAAAACTCACTACAGGGTCCTGACAGTGAGTCAGCAAAAGTTTTTAAAGCATTCAGCCTGGTCTCCTCTCTCGGACAATCCAATGGTTCCTGAAATACCGAGCTCAGGATTAGAGGACTGACTTCGTGATTCAAGTCAATGCAAGGGATCATTTTACTCTCTCTGGGTGTGAGAATGTAGAGAGGCCTGTTGTTATGGCAGCTGGGCTAAACCACATCCCTTTCACTTACACACACTCACTGGACTCAAATATAAATAATTTTATTTTGGGAAACGAAACATTGGGTACAAATGAGCCTTTTTTATTTACATGCACACGTGTGATTGTTTGCATTACTGTCAGTGAATTTTCCTAAATTAGTGAGAGGCCTACCATGAAGCACGTGTGTCTTTATGCTGCTGCGTTGTACAGGAAGCGTCTCAGGCTCTGCAATTGTTTCTCCAGGGAAGCAGAAACGTTGACCCTGATGGATTAAACTAACAAACGCACAATCCAACTAAAATGTATTATTCTCTTCTGTATGTTACCTAATATGTTACAACAGTTTGTTTGCCATGTCATTCACTGCAAAAAGAAGCTGTTCAGTTGTCTGATGTTTCATAGGATATGGTTAGTTTTGACTCAAGTGTTAAATGACAAGTGTACAGTTTGTTTTTTTTTTAAATAAAAAGCAATTCTGTTTTTTAGCTCTACTACTAAACAGCAGTAAAAACAATTCATATGGCAAAGAACGTGTTACTTCACTACAGCTCTAATTGATATGCTTTCACAGAGAGTGGGACCTTCATGAACGAGCACAGCAGCTGTTCAGAGAGCATGTACAGCCAGGATGGCCTGACCAGCGATGGCCTCCCCACACCTGCCAGCGAGCCACCCTCAGACGGTACTAGCCTTCTGTGCAGCAGCCTGGACCTTCACAGCAATGACTCTCCTGATCACGAGGTCTCTGTGTGTATAGAGCCACTCACTACTGAAACATTTTTAACGCAGAACCTTTCAGAGAAAATCCAGCTTGAGGACCAGGCGAACGGCGTGGGCCCCCAGATCAAAGGAGCAGATGCTGAGCCCTCGTCTCCTACATCCCTCTCTCTACAAGACATGGACTGTCAGGTTTACAGTGCCCCTGCAAAAGCTGTGGAAAACAGTGAGCAAAAAGCCAGCACACCAGACGTAGACATGCTGCTGGAGTGCACTTTCTCCTACATGCATGCAGCTAATGAGAAGCTTGACATGGAGGAGCCAACTGAGTCGCATAATCCAGATCTTCAGCCCAAAGATAATTCAGAAAGGAACATTGATTTGGATTTATCGTACTATTCTATTAGGCCACTTCCATATTCCCCAGAACCAGAGCCCGAGCCATCACCCTCTAGTGACGAGGAGGACATATACGCACACGGAGTGCCACCTAGTGCCAGCTTGGGGGATGGCCTTGGTAATGTGGGCCTTCAAAGTTCTACCATGAAGCAGACAGATCAGGAAGATGTGCGGCTCCATAAAACAGATCAGGTCAGTCTGAACTTTAATTTAACACATACTGAGTAAATTATTGTACTGTATTATGATGTCATTGGTTTTAGTAAAAAATCTATGGGCTCCAACTTCAGCTCAGGCCTGGCTTTGAAAGGAAGCTTGAGAGCGGAGATGTGTGATACCAGATGGTCTGATGTATACGTCATTCTTCTATATTATCAGTAGGGTTTTAACTTTTAAATATAATATCAGACTGATTGAGGGTTAAGTATGAACTATTTTTAGAAACTGCAGTCTTCTACAACAATCATGATGATCTTAAGGCTTTCCATGTTGGGCCATTTTTGGTAGCAGTGAGTTGCTTTATGGCTATGAGGGCATTAAGATTGGATCAAGCAGGTCAGGAGCGCAGATGAAGTCAGGATCATTGCTTTTTCAGGTGAATATGTAGCTTGAAAAAGAGAAATTGGGGAAAGAGAGAGAGAACTCATAACAGTTCAGAACTCAGCAAAAGTTAGCTATGATACCTATGAAATGAGAGCCAGAAGGTAAAACAGAAATGAGAATGTCCTTGGACTTAAAGTGTCCAGCCACTTCATTAACAATGACGGCATACAATACAGATGTCCCAAAATTGCCTGTTGTGTGTTGGCACCCTTGCCAGGACTGTACCTCACCTTGTGCCCAAATTCTCTTGGCATAGACTCCAGGCAACATCTGTCATCAAAATGTGAAACAATATGACCTCAGTGATTTTGACCATGGCATGGTTTTTGGTCACAGACAGGCTAGTAAAATCATGTATTTACAAGATGATTTATGAAAGGCCTACTTTTGTATATTTACAACCTAGAAGTTTCTGCATACGTTTGGAATGGTTACATCCTACAAAGATTTTATGTACACAAAAAGGACACTTCTGAGAGGAATGCAGTGGATATATTCATAGATTTACATGGTAAAATAACACAAATACTTATGTTGTGAGTTTTTTTTGTGAAGCTATGTGGCATGATGGCGAGGCAATTTTTGTTTGTTTATTTCTTAATAAATTTTTTTATATATATCGAAACTAACCATAAGTTAGGGATATTGTTATTTACATGAATGCTTTTCCTATTTGCTCTGAATTTTAATGCAATAAGTAAAAGTTACCTTTGATATTACTTATAATGTATGAGAAGAAACACCATTTATTAGTTTAAGAAAAACTTTATTTTAATAAAGACTTTATTGTCTCAAAAATGTAGACAATAACAGGGATAGCCCCAAATAACAAAAATTGACAGTGTAGCAGGTATTTTCACCATTTGCCGCAATGACAGCTTGACAGTGACGCCTCATGCTCCTCACTAACCTCATGATGTTCTGAGGCAATGCGTTCCACTCTTCCACACGTGCTACACGCAGTCCTGCCAGGTCACGTGGGGTTGAGGTACGATCATCCAGTCTCTGCTTCAACTGGTCCCAGACGTGCTCTATGGGGTTTAGGTCAGGGGACATTGATGGCCATACCATATGAGGCACTCCGACTTATTGCTACTAAGTCGAGCTGTGACAAATCCAACATGATGTGGTGGAGCATTATCATCCATGAACAGAAAGTTGGGGGTGTGCTGGCAGAACTGGAAGATGATGATGGGTTCTATGATGTCTCTGAGGTATGAACATGCATTGACTGAGCCATGTCCAATAAGCAAATAAGGGTTTGCAATAAGCAACCCCTGGGGACCATGGGGACCTCAGTGTATCACTTACCTCGCCTTCTCCAGCAACGCTGACGACAATCATTTCTGTGCACAGGACGGTTGACCACTGCTGCATTGTTCTTGTCACATTGTCTTGTGCCCACTGCAACCGTTCATGGCGGTGTCTTGGTGTCAGTGGCGTCACGTGCATTGTCAAGGCATTCAAGCCAAAGCGGTGAAGTCTGGAAACCCTAGTACCCCTCGCATCCCGTAAACGGGCTTGCAGCTGTGTGGCAGTTACATAACAATGTCTGAGTGCATAGGTCTTTAGGTACTGGTCATCGTTGTGATCTGTCACTCATGGGGCTCCACTCCTGGGTCTGTCATGAACTCTGCCAGTAGTTGCAAGTCTAGTCTAGATGCAAGTCTGCTGAAGACACACCAAGTTCATGAGCAACATCTGACTGCTTGCCACCGACCCGAAGGCGCGCCATGGCCAGGTGACGCTGCTTGTCCGCTAAGTGAAGTCGTGTGTTCATGGCTGTTTGAATGATGAACTTGGAATGACTTAGTGACAATACCAGCTTTTTATACCCACAGAATGTTGAAATTGATGCCACATTAAAAAAGGTTGTCTTTTGGTATTGGCCCCAATATAAGGCACACCTGTACACAATGAGACCATTACATGGAAAACACAAAATAAGGTGTGTCTATCACCCTAATACAATTGCTTCCCTATCACAAAAATGTCTGAAGTTAAACAAACACCGTATGTATGACATCCACTAAGTCTCTCACAATATCCCTAACTTATTGTGAGTAGTGTAATATAAAAACATGTATATTTCAGTCATTTTATACACGCCTCACATGGCTGCTGAACTTATTATATCTTGACCCATTTTATTTTTTTAATGTGGGAAGGTTTTTATTTGTAAAATAAATATTTACATGAAATACATGTTATTAAATACTGGCTATTAATAAACAGGTTAATCATCCAACCAGAACATTATCAGTAGATTAACTATGGAAAATAATTATTAGACTAATCAGCTTATAAAATTAAAACTATGAATTTATAAGATGAATTTATATCTAAAAATTTTAATACATAAAAAATTATTTTGGGTGCTAAACTAGTCTGCAAGTGGATCAGATATCCATCTGAATAGTGATAAACTTTAATCTAAAGTTTTAGATCTGTTCATTGAGAGACATCTTGTAGTCTTCCTGTTGATTTTGATCATGTTTTAAATGATTGTCACAGCTAAGATGTTATGTCTTCTTGGTGCAGTTGGCTGAGAGCTGGATGGGCTACACTGGGCCGGGCTGTGGCATTCTCAGCCTAGCAGTGACTGAGCGGCACATCTGGTGCCTGGATTTTAAAGGAGTCCTGTACTGTAGCAGCCTCACCAATGGCAGCCTGAGCTGGCAGAAATATGAAGAGAATATCCAGCAGGTGGCTTTGTCTCCTTCTGGTAAGCATTTACCATTCGCAGCTTTTGCTTTATGGAAGGGCTTATTTTTACTTTTTACAAGGAACTTGCTGTATAGGGACTGGACTTTGGGATTACTGCAGATGGTAACTAGAGAACTTGCATGGGGTCACTGTTTGGCTTCTTGGGTAATAGCATTTAATGAAAGTCATATAAATGCTTATCAAACAAAATATTATAAGGAAATAATGGAATTTCTTTATTATAATTCATGAAAATGTGAAACTTCAAAGTAAAACTAATATTAGTTAATATTATATAAAGAAATATTAAAATAGTATTGTGTGGTAAGAAATCATGCAAGATTTGTGGCTCCTGTTGTCTCCTTAGGCTCTTTGCTGTGGAAGGTGGAACAGAAGACAATGACAGCTTATGCCTGTGGTAAAGTGACCATTAAGGGGAAAAGGCACTGGTACAAAGCCCTGGATGAGACTTCCTTTGTGGCATTGAGTGATGACACAGCCTGGATCATTCGCACCAGCGGAGATCTTTATCTCCAGACCGGTGAGATGAAACGACTATTGAGTTGTACTTGAGTATGATCTCATGACTGAAAATATGTGTCTGTGTACCTGTGCAAATCATCCACTTCATTTAATGCTTCTCAAGCGGAAAATGTGGCATTAGCATGAAAATAGTTTTGTAAAGCTCTAGAATAGGTGTGTTGTGCTTGCTTTATATCCAATTAGACGGTGAGTTAAACATTGCACCAGAAACTACAGCATGTACACCAGAATAGTGATGGTCCATGAGTGGGTTTTCTCTGAGTTTTAAATTTATTGAGAGTCTGTATAGAATACAGTCCTAACAGAAAGGCAGGGTTTCCCACTGGTCTGAAATATACTTGCAGTGGAACGGGCCAGCATTACCTGCCAGCACGGAAGTGGTCTCCTACAAACTACAAAACGACACATTACTTTTTTCGGCAGTATGATGAACGAGTTTTACTTCTTCAATTAAAAAATGGGAAAAGAAACAAAGGCAAAGAAATAGCTTAGATTCATAATAATCATGAACGATTCATGATAACTTCTTTTTACTTGACATATCGAAAACCCATATGCAAAGTGTGATGTCTTAAGCCTCCATGTCTATACACACACACGACCAGGACTACCGTATAAGCAGTTTTTTTTTTTTTTTAAATCATTCCTTGACCAGTGCTGTGTTGCCGAACAGATCTGTGTTATTAATCTTCCTGAGTTATATAATGAAGGGCCTGTTCAACATGCACAGTCGTCGGAACGCCCTTCTTATTCTTTTTATGGCAGCTGGCATCCACTGCATTTACTGCCTACCAATCTCGTGCTAGAGCCGTGAACTGTCCGCTACTGGTTATATATACTTGGACAACGGTCAGTCTACTTGGATGGCCCACCCAAGCATACTCTGTGTGGGAAACACAGAAATGTATAACTTGATGTTTGAGGTAATTATTGGCACTGTGATAGTGCACGCAGAAATATATTAAAGTTGTTTTTGTTTGTTGTCAGGGGTTGGTGTGCTGTTTGAGCACACCAAGGTCATATTTAACTGATGACCAGTGAACAATCAAACAAAAACAACACAGGTTAAAAGTCTGCCCATTTAATCTATTTTGATTCTGACTTTTACTCCCACTCTTCCATTAAAAATGATCCCATTCTCTTGACCTGTGAGGGGTTGCTCAGTGGTTAAGGCATTGGACTACGGTTCGGAAAATCCCAGGTTCAAACCCCACAACCACCAAGTTGCCAATGTTGGGCCCTTGAGCAAGGCCCTTAACCCTCAACTGCTCAGATGTGTAATGGGGGAAAAAAAAATAAAAATGTAAGTCGCTCTGGATAAGAGCGTCTGCCAAATGCCTAAATGTAAATGTATATACTACACAGTGGGGCAAAAAACTATTTATAGTCAGCCAATTGTGCAAGTTCTCCCACTTTTTTTATCATAGGTATACCTCAACTATGAGAGATAAAATAAGAAAAAAAAACAGAAAATCACATTGTAGGATTTTTAAAGGATTTATTTGCAAATTATGGTGGAGAACTAGCATTTGGTCAATAACAAAATGTCATTATAATACGTTGTTATACAGTGGTGTGAAAAACTATTTGCCCCCTTCCTGATTTCTTATTCTTTTGCATATTTGTCACACAAAATGTTTCTGATCATCAAACACATTTAACTATTAGTCAAAGATAACATAATTGAACACAAAATGCAGTTTTTAAATGATGGTTATTATTATTTAGGGAGAAAAAAAATCCAAACCTACATGGCCCTGTGTGAAAAGGTAATTGCCCCCTGAACCTAATAACTGGTTGGGCCACCCATAGCAGCAATAACTGCAATCAAGCGTTTGCGATAACTTGCAACGAGTCTTTTACAGCGCTCTGGAGGAATTTTGGCCCACTCATCTTTGCAGAATTGTTGTAATTCAGCTTTATTTGAGGGTTTTCTAGCATAAACCGCCTTTTTAAGGTCATGCCACAACATCTTAATAGGATTCAGGTCAGGACTTTGACTAGGCCACTCCAAAGTCTTCATTTTGTTTTTCTTCAGCCATTCAGAGGTGGATTTGCTGGTGTGTTTTGGGTCATTGTCCTGCTGCAGCACCCAAGATCGCTTCAGCTTGAGTTGACGAACAGATGGCCGGACATTCTCCTTCAGGATTTTTTGGTAGACAGTAGAATTCATGGTTCCATCTATCACAGCAAGCCTTCCAGGTCCTAAAGCAGCAAAACAACCCCAGACCATCACACTACCACCACCATATTTTACTGTTGGTATGATGTTCTTTTTCTGAAATGCTGTGTTACTTTTACGCCAGATGTAACGAGACACGCACCTTCCAAAAAGTTCAACTTTTGTCTCGTCGGTCCACAAGGTATTTTCCCAAAAGTCTTGGCAATCATTGACATGTTTTTTAGCAAATTTGAGACGAGCCTTAATGTTCTTTTTGCTTAAAAGTGGTTTGCGCCTTGGAAATCTGCCATGCAGGCTGTTTTTGCCCAGTCTCTTTCTTATGGTGGAGTCGTGAACACTGACCTTAATTGAGGCAAGTGAGGCCTGCAGTTCTTTAGATGTTGTCCTGGGGTCTTTTGTGGCCTCTCGGATGAGTTGTCTCTGCGCTCTTGGGGTAATTTTGGTCGGCCGGCCACTCCTGGGACGATTCCCCACTGTTCCATGTTTTTGCCATTTGTGGATAATGGCTCTCACTGTGGTTCGCTGGAGTCCCAAAGCTTTAGAAATTGCTTTATAAACTTTACCAGACTGATAGATCTCAATTACTTTTGTTCTCATTTGTTCCTGAATTTCTTTGGATCTTGGCATGATGTCTAGCTTTTGAGATGCTTTTGGTCTACTTCTCTGTGTCAGGTAGCTCCTATTTAAGTGATTTCTTGATTGAAACAGGTGTGGCAGTAATCAGGCCTGGGGGTGACTACAGAAATTGAACTCAGGTGTGATAAACCACAGTTAAGTTATTTTTTAACAAGGGGGGCAATCACTTTTTCACACAGGGCTATGTAGATTTGGAGTTTTTTTTCTCCCTTAATAACATAAACCTTCATTTAAAAACTGCATTTTGTGTTCAATTATGTTATCTTTGACTAATAGTTAATGGTTTTTGATGAGCAGAAACATTTAAGTGTGACAAACATGCAAAAGAATAAGAAATCAGGAAGGGGGCAAATAGTTTTTCACACCACTGTATACCCTTTGTTGGCAATGACAGAGGTCAAACATTTTCTGAAAGTCTTCACAAGGTTTTCACACACTGTTGCTGGTATTTTGGCCCATTCCTCCATGCAGATCTCCTCTAGAGCAGTGATGTTTTGGGGCTGTCGCTGGGCAACACGTACTTTCAACTCCCTCTAAAGATTTTCTATGGGGTTGAGATCTGGAGCCTGGCTAGGCCACTCCAGGACCTTGAAATGCTTCTTACGAAGCCACTCCTTCGTTGCCCTGGTAGTGTGTTTGGGATAATTGTCATGATGAAAGAACCTGGCACATTTCATCTTCAATGCTCTTGCTGATTGATCCTTTCATCAGCAAGAGCATTGAAGATAAAACGTGGCTGGGTCTTTTTGGTTTTCACTCAAAAACTCACGATACATGGCGCCATTCATTCTTTCCTTTACACGGATCAGTCGTCCTGGCCCCTTTGCAAAAAAAACAGCCCCAAAGCATGATGTTTCCACCCCCATGCTTCACAGTAGGTATTGTGTTCTTTGGATGCAACTCAGTATTCTTTCTCCTCCAAACACGAAGTTCTATATTGGTTTCATCTGACCATATGACATTCTCAATCCTCTTCTGGATTATCCAAATGCTCTCTAGCAAACTTCAGACGGGCCTGGACATGTACTGGCTTAAGCAGGGGGACGCGTCTGGCACTGCAGGATTCGAGTCCCTGGCAGTGCAGTGTGTTACTGATGGTAGCCTTTGTTACTTTGGTCCCAGCTCTCTGTAGTTCATTCACTAGGTCCCCCCGTGTGGTTCTGGGATTTTTGCTCACAGTTCCTGTGATCATTTTGACCCCACAGGGTGAGATCTTGCATGGAGCCCCAGATCGAGGGAGATTATCAGTGGTCTTGTATGTCTTCCATTTTCTAATGGAAGACATTGGCCATAGTGGAGTTTGGAGTGTGACTGTTTGTGGTTATGGACAGGTGTCTTTTATACTGATAACAGATGCCATTAATACAGGTAACGAGTGAAGGACAGAGAAGCCTCTTAAAGAAAAAAGTTACAGGTCTGTGAGAGCCAAAAACCTTGCTTGTTTGTAGGTGACCAAATACTTATTTTCCACCATAATTTGCAAATAAATTCTTTAAAAATCCTACAGTGTGATTTTCCATCCTTTTTTTTCTTAGTTATACCTAGGATGAAACTTCCAGGCCTCTCTAATCTTTCTTAAGTGGGAGAACTTGCACAATTGGTGGCTATATATATATATGTGTGTGTGTGTGTGTGTGTGTATATGTATATATATAAAGGTTTGACTTCACGCCCCTCATGTATCCACTGTGCACGCAATCAGAGGTATTGACCATTAGATGGCAGTGTGTTCCTTTGTAAAATGCAAGTTCCATTGGAACTTAGAGTCCACTGAAAACTTTATTCATCCAAATTTAAACATGTAAACAGTTGGATATTTGTGTCTATGACTAGTCATGAACTAAAAGCAAGACGAAAGTCTCTGTTTTAGATTGCTTCACATGCTGCTGAGCAGTTGCTTGGGTTCAGTGCGAGTGTTGTGACAGTGTGCTTTACATAACTCTGCAGTGTGTAATCAAGCACAGCAGCTCGCAGCACAGCCATGCCAGCTGTCTCGTAGCTCTCTTTATGGAAATCCCCAGCAGTAGCTTTCTCCTCTGCTCTCCACATTGTTCCTGTGAATACACTGACTAGCTGGCAGAATGTCATCTTTTTCTCCTAACTCATCAGACATTTTGTGCTTTCATTCGTAAAAACACCACTTTCATTTGTTCTTACTTAATGTCATATGAGAGATTATAGAACAGTCCCTTTGGGATTTGAAGTGAAATGCTAGAAATTGAAAGCAAAAGCTGTGTAATGTAACTTGCTTTACAACGCCCTGCATGTGTCGCTACAGTATTCAGCTCTGCCTGCTTTTCTTGATGGGCGAGCGCAGAATGTATTGTTTTACATTTTATTGCACTTTGCCATATGAACAACCAGCCCATAAGAGATGTTAAGCTTTAGAAGAAAGAAGTTATAATATTATAAATTCTTTAAATGAATGATCTGTTTGCTGTCTTTATAGCACAAGGAGACAAAGATAAACACCATCACTGATAGCTATAGTCAAATTTTATTTTTTATTGTATAAATATTCTTTTTCTTACTGAATGTAGCATCTGTCACAATCCTCAAACAGTTCTTTGCCCTGCATTCTACATGACATCTCTGTTCTAACACGGCTTAATTGCTTTTTGAAATCATTGTAATTATGCCACCTTCTTTAAATCAGATCTCCCCAGTTGTTTGTCATTTTTCTCTGTACGCATTTCATTTCTAACGGATCAGACCTCTTTATTAATAGAGGCATATTAAAAAAATTTTTTTTTTTTAAATAAGGCCCTTTTATTGAACTGTATAATAAAAGTTTTATTGAAACTGTATAACTTACCCACTAAACAGGAATTTCCTGTAAAGATCCTTCAAGAAGATCCAAAATTTTCCAGATATACTTACTTTAAAAAAAAAACTATTTTCAAGAGAATGTTCATAAGCAATAGTTTCAAACAATCTAAAGAATAATATTTTAGGGCTGCTGACAAACATAAATATTTGGCTCCTAATCCCAAAATATTTAGGTGCTAATTCAAATTTTTGGGAGCTTAAATTTAACCCTTTTCATAATTTAATGTCTTTGATAACATTATCTGATAATGACTGAGATGTTTATTTTTCTTGTCATTTGTCGATCTTTCTTGAAAAACATTAGCTACATAGCTAGTCACCTACACACTGTCACATTTGTTAGTTAGCCTGGCACTCTGCAAATTTCAAAGGCTACTAAGAATAAAAAAGGAAAAAAAATATAATCAAAATTACAACCTAATTCGGTGTTAAATTAATTTTCTCTGTTGTTTTACTATATAATTCACGACCTGCTTGTCAGAATCCATGTATGCACATTCACTGTGGATGAGCAAGAGAGCACAGGGCCGCACATGATATTAGACCAATGTTATGTTCATTAACAAGAGCTTTTGCAGTGTTAACTTTTCAAATCAAAATTATCGGTCTGAGGGATGCACATAGCTACGTTTTTAAACAGTGTGTTTTTATTTTTTTTCCTTTAAACAATGGGTCCAACAATATATAATTGAGCTGATGTTACAGAAGATTTATCTACACCTCCTGATTTGAGAATTCTTGACCTTTTATCAGTATTAATTATCAGTGATTTTTTTTTTATATTTATGTTTTAATTAATATTCATGACTGTGAAAAAAAATTAGCAGTGAGTTGTAGCAGCAAAAGCAGTTATATAAAAAAAAGCAGAAATATACTGTATATACATACACACAGCGGAACTTCGGCATACTTCTAGGAGCCATTAAAAACTTGTTTGTCAGTGTAAAGCCAAACAACGGAGCAAGTTTATGAATTTACATTGGTGGTTTTTTGTTTGTTTGTTTGTTTTTTGCATTTTGTGCAAGATTTAGTGAAAACATAGCCCAATGGGTCCCATGGAAAGTTCTCAAGGACAGTTTCAGTCGATGAAGATTAACTATTTTCATCACTTTGTCCAAAAACTGAGGTAATTGTTCGCTGATTTGTGTCAGGTTTCTATTTTATTTTTGGTGGTATGATGGTAACTGAGGAAATAAACAAAAATTAATTCTTTGTATGGAGCAATATCATTGGCTGGAGACTGCAAGATTGACCAATCAAAAATACTGTTACATTTCATCAGCGTAAAAACACACTATTATGATTTTAGGTCAACACAATGACCTCGGAAGATAAGAGAGGAGGTTTCGTGGTGTTACTGCCAGCTGTACTTCAAAACTTGTGGGTATGCGTTGCAAAGGACAAACAATTGTTTTTTTTTATGTGTGAAATACATTAGAATACACATGAAAAATTATCACTGCATTTGAAAAATGTAAAACAGTTAACCAGTCTGCTGTTTAACTGTTTAAACTGTTAAATATATTCACAAGCAAACCCAGCCATGCAGTTCTCCTTCACCAAGCAGGCAGACACCGGAGAGCAAAAAGTCTATAACAGGATTAAAGAGCGCTGCAGTTATTATTTATTTATTTATTTAAATTTAAAATTTTATTTAATATTAGGCGCCTGGTGACGATTTCTGTCACTATCAGGAGCCCTGTATTTTGTATGCTTTGTAATCTGTTCCTGAATAAGTCACTGAGGATAGGACTTGGCATCTGCTGGCTTTCAGTACTAAAAGAATAACTTGTCCTCCTGCCATTTTAAGTACGTGTGCAGTATGGGAGCTTTTATTATAAAGAATAAAGTACACCATCAGAAGATATTGAAGTAGCAAATAAATAAACAAATAATATCCAATTAAATAAAAGCAGAATCTGAAAGGGACTTAACCTGTGTGTGTGGGTGTTTGTTTTAGGGCTGAGCATGGACCGGCCATGTGCACGCTCTGTGAAGGTGGATTGCCCGTGTCCGATGGCACAGATAGCAGCACGGGGCAGTGTGGTGTGGGCACTGAGTGAGCAGAGGGTTCTCTTCTACAGAGAAGGACTCAGCAGCTACTGTGCAGAGGGTGACCAATGGAAATACGACAAAGTCAGGTACCCTCACGCATCTCCAGACCTTTACCATAACTACTTCATCCTGAAGTGCTAATGTAGCTATAGTAATATGGTTTAACTCTATCATTTATTAGTGCATAGTGACTGCTGTTCTAGGCGATTTTGTCTATCTTGTAGTAAAATAGCAAAGCTGAGATTAACAGTGGATTAAAGGAAGTGACAATCATGACAAATGTACTGTTCTGTCATTTGTTTATGAAGATGCCGCAGATCTGATTACACATAGTTCAGAATGTACGCAGCTGATTATCTCTTGTACGTTTCTAAGTAAAAGGTGTCTGTCCTCTCACACACACAGCCAGCTTCCACTTAGGTTATAACCTAGCTCTTATCAAACCTAACCATGTGTTCCTATTCCAAAACCCTGGACATTATCACAACTTACAACAGAAATTGCTTCCTCACTTTGGGAGGCAGCGGCAGGCTTTTTCCACTGCATTTTTGTCCATTCAGTCATAAGAGCATTAGTGAGGTCAGACACTGGTAAGAAGGCCTGGGGTGCAAACAGAAACAGTTCATCATGAGTTTCAGTTCATCCCAAAGGTGGCGTTAAGACCGGGGCTTTGTGCAGACAACTCAAAATTTTTCCACACCAATCTTGGTAAACCATGACATTATGGACTCTAAGTTAAGTGGTCATAAAGAAACAGGCTTTAAATCCAGAGAGGGGAAACTTTAATGCCACAGCATACCAAGATGTTCTAGACAGTTGTGTGCTCCCAAATTTGTGGTAAAAGTTTGGGGAAGAACCACGTATGGATGTAATGTTCAGGTGTCCACAGACCTTTAGGCTATGTATTGAATTTGAATGAGGGTAAAATTAAGTGCGTCTGTCTAGTATAAAATTTCATGTAGATCGTCTTGCCATAAATATGCCAGTTAGCTTATGTGTGTGTGTGTGTGTGTGTGCAGTGAAACTCAACGCTTGGAGCCCATTTGCATTGCCCTGGGTGAAAACAACACGCTGTGGGCTCTGGACACCAGCGGTAGCCTTTGGTTTAGAACCGGGGTCACAGCTAAGACACCCCAGGGTGAAGACGAGCACTGGTGGCAGGTACATATGTGTAGCGCTGTTTTACATTCCAAACACCTTCTAGAGAAAGTCTGCCACCAGCTAATGCTTTTAAGCTATAAAAATGAAGCAATTTGTGTACGTCACTGTTTACGGCACTGTCTGTGCATTTCTGATCACACAGTGTATTTGTGAGTGAAGTGTATTCAGATTCTCATTGAATACACTATTTATGAACAGATCATGTCTTTACTGGAGTTGTGTTACTACTTTTAATACCTGGTACTGTACCTTAAACACCTTAAACACCTTAAACATTTCACAGTACTACTGTAATGTATAAATCCCAAACAAATGTATGTAAACCATATTTATTGTTTGCTAGTTTCAGGGCTTACATACCTGATCTCCTGTTATAGGTGAGCATCACAGATTATGTAGTGTTCGAGCAGGGCGGCCTCTTCCAGACCCTAATCCAGGCGACGCAGAGCGTCGCCACTGCCACCAAGGCCCCTGTGGAGCGGGTTGCCGAGCGCTTGCGTGTGGCCTTCCTCTGGCAGCAGTCTCAGTGTCACCTCAGTCTGGTCAGTGCCAACCACAGCGGCGTGTGGATTGCCTCAGGTCGCAACGACTTCCATGTGGCCAAGGGAAGCCTCATTGGTGCGATTAATTTTTATAATTTCTTTTTACATAATACAGCATTTAACATATTTTATTTGTAAGTTGTTTCAGTGCTCAGTATGGTGTTAGAGGTGCGAAATGCACAAATCAGCAGGGCAGGATCAATACAAGTCTTTTATAATTCAACAAAACTGTAGCTTAGGACATCTTTTTTTTTTTGGTGTGGCTTCTGTGTGTTTAAGTTTTTTTGTTTGTTTTTTTCCTTCAGGGACATTTTGGAGAGCTATTGCACCCAGAGGGCTAGCGTCTGCTACTAAGTGGGCATTTGTGTTTTGTTCAGCAGTTCCTGCCAAAGAAGGTATGTGCATATTTCCTTGTGATAAATGGCATCCAAAAACCTGACCTACAACATTTTTCACTTCGAACATATAACTTTTAACATTCATATAGGTGGAAGATTTTCAAATTCACTGGTGGTTTTTCTTCACCACCGCTTATTTCATGCTGTTTGTATATGTGCCTTTTTTCAATAGGAGATCATAATCAGAGACATAATCAGATTTTTTTTTTACTTTTTTAGTCATATACCAGTAGCAATAATGTTAAATTTTTTTTTTTTTTTCTGGCATCACCATTAAATGCATGAATTCGGATAAAATGTTATGTTACCCTTCCACAAACAATTATTTGCTGCTGACAGAACTGGTGTACCTTAGGCACAGGCACACTTTTTAAATTCATAACACACATTTTCTAGGGAATTTAGGTCAGGGTTTTATGATGACCACTGCAATGATTTTACTTTGTTGTCTTTTTGGTTATATGCTTAGGACCAGTGTTTTGCTAGAAGACCCAAATGTAACCAAGTAATGTCCAAATATTTTTCTGTTTGTATATTGTTTGTACATTTGCTTGTGGAACTGAACCCACAATGTTTGGAGTGTGGAACTGATATTTTTTATTATTTTTTATGCTTCTGTGGTGTCAAGGACAAAATATATGTGCACTCCTAATTAACTATAAAAAATTTTAATTGAAATCTTCTAATTATGAGACTAACCAATCAGAAGCCTCTGATAATCATTACATCGATTTTTTTTAGGACGTTCTGTTCATTTCTTGGGATGTATGTGGATGTCGGGTAATGGACAGTGAACAGTATCTGTGGTTGAGTTAAACGCAATAGACTGTAGATGACACAGAAAGATACAGTGTATGATACAGTGATTTCACACGATAGTCTCTTGCTTGGATCCATGTATGCTTTACTCCAAAAATTCAGTACATAATGTAAACACTTCATATCGTGCTTGAGCACAGATCAGTACAACATGTTCAAGGTCACTTGAAAAGGTGGTCTTAGGCATTGTACAACATTCAGAAATAAACCGGTGTTTAGAACATGATCAGTGCCGTCTGTCTCCTCCAAAATATCCACATGTAGGCAGCATGCATCAATGTCATTCTCTTAAGCCTTCTTTGATAAAGTAGCATGCACGTGAGAGGTCCACTCTCGACCTTTGTTCTAAAATATCAATAGTGCACAGTTTGACGGCCTTGTACTCTTCTTCTTTTTGTGTGTATTGGTGGGTCACAAACCAACTAGGTGCATACTGCCTTCTACTGTATTGGAGAGTGTAAACATGCAAGTGTATTCTGGTACAAAAAATTCTGGTCTTATTAATTTGAAAGCCTTTTCCCTGTTTTAAAATGACCTATGATGTGGAAATGTTTGAATTGACCTGGTAAAAAATGTAAGGCAACATGACATGTATGGAGGCATAAAAATGGAGATGAAATATTTCATGTGTATCTAAACCTTTTTGGTTTAATGACTTCTACAAACAGTTACCATAGTAAAATGCATAAAATATAATTTTACAACCAAAGACTACTTCTGGAGCTGTAGTGCAGGAATAAACACCACGTACATAGTTGTTCAGTTGAGTTCTGGTTACTATAGAGGCCATAACTTGTGATTTATCTTATTTTCATGCTCATGCCCTGTGTATGACACACTGCCATTCCGCAGGAGCCCATTCCCATCAGGATAGACATTTTATCATAGAATAAATGGGAGCAATTATAATACATTTTGAATGTATTGTTTTGCGTTGCATAATGGAGACTTGTTTTCCTTTAATTGGGCATCTAATTGTTATTTTTAATTGTATATTTTCTCTCTATAGGAAGCTTTCTTTGGCTGGGTCAGAGCAGAAAGGACTTGTTCTGCATTTGGGACCAGGACCTCCAGATGCGCCCCCTCACTGTCCAGTTGCCCGCAGATGTCGAGATTGTGCAGCTGTCCGCCTGCCGAGATGCTGTGTGGGGGCTGGACCAGCACGGCCGTGTCCACATTCGTACACTCACTGCCAACTGCCCCACAGGCTTCCACTGGACACTTCTTGATCTCAGCCAGCTTGGTATGCACACTTATCCACCCCCTGTAAAGGTTAGCGTCAGTGGATCACATGCAAGGCAAATTTAGACTAGTGGAATGCCAAGCAGCTGTGTCTGTACAAGAGTCATTAAAGCTTTCCTGGTTTATTCAGTTCTAGGCTTGTTGTCAAGATGACGGCAACGGTTGATTACCATGGTGACTTGGGTCACTGTTCAGGATTAATAGAATAGAGGAAATAGCATTAATAAATCTGCTTGGAACTAGCTAAATGGATTACATTTTAGACATTTACTGCAGTGATTCAGCAGTCCGATTTGGAACTAATTTCATTCACCAGTCACAAAATGACATTCTTGGAGCGTTTTTTGGCACTTCCAAGCTTTAGAAATGTAATCAGAAATTTAAAACCCATGTCTTCATTTTATTAGCTATTTTTCTTTGCATCTAGCACTGTCTACAGCTTTTAAAGGAGAATTGCATGTCCAAACCCATCTTTTGGCTTTTGTAGTGAATTACCTGGTGCTTTATTGTTGCTTGAAAGTTGGGAGTGGACATTTAGCACCCACTCCTAGCTGTGCAGCATGTTTTGTGGCAAAGCAAGCCCCTTTTTTGACACATCCTTTAGGCTAGGTTGTTTGTCACAAGGCAACATATGTGAAATATTCCCTTCTGCATAGACCTTCTGCAGTTTCCATGTCGAGTGTGGACTGCAGTGCACAGCTAATCAAATTTTTTGTTTATAATTTTAAATAGTTTCTTCCAATTATCTAACAGTATTAAAGTGTGGTTGTAGAATGAGTACATATCTGATTCCCTTATTAGTGCAGTGCTAGGTGGGATTCCACGTCACTAATGCGCTTAGACGGCGAGTGCCGGTTTCGTATATCCAGAGGATCTGCTGTTGTTTATATTTTTGTATGAGCAGATGGTACTTGCATAACACACCAATATGTCCTTTGGCCAAAGCATCGGAGCTCAAGGCCGAGAAGGAGCAAAGAAATTCTGCTTGTGAATATTGGATCACCAAACAAACAGCAACAATAGATCAGTCCATTTCATTATTTGTGGGTAGCAGTAGGAGAAGTGGTAAGACTTTGCAAGGGTTAAGACTCAGAGCGCTCCTATCTTGGCTTAAAAAGTCCTAGCTGAGAGTCCTAGACTAAAAGTGATTTAGGAAACTTATCAGAGCAACTCTGAGTAAGGAAATGACAAAAACCTTTATCTTAGTGAGGTGGTGTGGTTGACCCTGTTATTAGGGATGACGCAGCAATTCAAGGTCTGATTGGTTGATAAAAAAAATTTGTAAAGGTCTTGAACTGCGCTCTTTGTGAAAATAGAATATATGATGATATAGACAAATAAAGAAGACAGTGAAATCATAATTTTACATATAAAGAAATTGTATAATCATGAATGCAGGCCACTTTATGCAAAGTTTCTTTTTAAGCTAAATATCTTAAAGTTAATAAAATGCCAAATGTTGAAAATGTGTTTAATTTTAAAGCAACCAATTTCCATATAGTAGTTACTTTATTTAAGTTCTTACATTTATTTACCATACTGATTTTATTACTTGTAATCCATTTCAGATTGATGGGAGCAAAATGACTTACCTTTTACCAGTTTACATGCAGGGCAGTTTTGATTTGCACTTTTGGATCAATCCAAGAGAGATGGAAGGGAGTAAAAGAACAAGAAAACCAAATTGGACTGGAGGGCAGTGTTTACATTTTGTGTTTGGAGAATATTTCTTCTTTCAGCCATTTTGTCCTCTGCTATAGAAACTCTTAAGCCTCTTAAAAGTCCTCCTCTCTACTCTTAACAATTTTTACTTTAGGAGTTGTTTTAGGTCAAAGATGTTTTGTGAATTATTTTTATCTTTACTTAAAGATTTGGTTCTAAATTTAAAAGGAAATTTTAAGAAAATGTCACAATTCTAAGAATTTTCTAAGAATTTTATTATTAGAAGCAACTTTTAGGCTTAAGAAGCTTTGTGAATACAGGCTCAGGAGGGCAGGGATCAAACCCAAGGGCAAGCCCAAGCTGCCACTGTTTGGCCCTTTAACCCTCTCTGGTCAAAGGGGACAATTTTGAGAGCATGTGACCTCTGAACCCAGCTTCCGAACAAGCTGAGATATCCAAAGAAAATAATTTCATTCTACTGTAACGTATATATGTAAAAATATTGGCTTTTGGTTTTATTCCTACTCCAAACTTCGAAACACTGAAAACACACCTTAATCCAGGGGTCTGTAGTCTTATCTGCAAAGTGGAAAAGAAAGTGTAACTGATTAATCAAGTTAAATCAGGTATGGCTTCTGTTTTGTTGGAATGCAGTCCTGCAGCCACACCAGCCCTTTGTTAATAAGATTGAAGCCCACTGACTTAATCTTTTCAGATGACTAAAATAAATGGAGTTTCACTAGTGATTTTCCACATCATTTGCAACAATTCACACACTTGCAATATGGTCTATTTACTTGCTCCGAGACTAACCAATGTGTGTGTGCAAAAGAATATTCCTTGGTAAGTTGCTGATGTTATTAGAATTCACAACCATTGTAAAGTAAATAAAGGATACAATTGGTGAAGGGGGGGGTCATTAGAAACCGCTCATGTTAAACTCAGTTGAACAACTTATTTTATGACAACTGCATTCACCTTTATTAGACTAGACAGTAAACTTAAAATCAGATTTAAATCCTAGTTACCCCAGGTTAGATAATATCCTGCTGTATGTGGTGTTTGTTTACAGGCTGTGAGTGTTTCAGTGTGTCGTACTGTGAAAATGGTGGGGGTGCAAATAGACAGAGTCATGTGATGGAGGCAGCTGTATCTTTGCCTGTTTTGGATGTGGCTGCATAGCAGGGTGAAAGCTGAGCTCGGCACAGCTCGAAGGCAGAGGCTCAATTTTAGACTGCAGAAACTGTTATGGTACAGAGTTTGCTCTGCTTTAAGTATACAGTTTAGTCCAAAGATCAGAGGCTAACACCAAGTGTTATTTTATAAAAACCAAAAACGAGTACAGCACTTTGTATTCAGTTTTTCAAGAATTTAATATTTAACTTCTTTAGCTGTTTGATTATTTCTCGTATTAAAAAAATCAGTAGGTTTCCAATAGTTATAGATATGCCAATAGTATATGCAACAGTTTAACTTTCTTTAAGTTGATAGTTGTGAAATACTGTTAAAGAAATATGCAGTTTGTGATAATAAGTTAAATACACATCCTAAATAAAAAGACCATGAGCTATGCCTTATTAAGTGCAGGCTTTGTCTGATAGTTCAATTATGATAAGTATGATTTAAAAAATTTTCTCCGTCAGCATAAATGCTCTTTATTTTGTGGAAATAAGTATAATAACATGGTATGAACCTCTAACAATTTTAATGAGATCATTATAGAAACAAAATACACTTGTGCTTATGTCATAAAGGAACATTAACCAATTCTCTCAACAGTCGAGCACTAATGAGAGCAACAACAGTATTTTAAAGGTCACTATGATCACATGCTTTCTGCTTATTCATGATTTCTTTTTTTTCCCCCCCAACTCCAGCTGAACTGCATTACTTTTATTGATCCAGTAGATAGCATGTCCAGGTTTGCGTTAGGTTTGTTAAACATGCCGTACCCTCTTAAAGCAGAATGTGATGACGTTAGAATTTCAGGGACACATTGCAGTGTTAGCCAGTCACATTCTTTGTTTTAATCTATATGGAACTCGGTTCTTGCTGTATTGATTTTTTTTTTTTTTTTGTGCAAGCAAAGAATGACCAGAGGAGATTCTAGATGTGCTTTAAGATTTGTGACGTAGACCTGCATACAGTATAATCATATCTCAGTATGACAAGAGTCACTATCTTTTTCTGAGAAAGACGAGCCAGCACAATACACTAAGTACAGTTTAACTGTCATACAGATGGGGCCTTTGAGATTAACCATACGTTCAAATCAAGCCATTTTAATGCTCCTGAGCTTAACTTTCATTATAAATCACCATGTTCTTAGAAGGTATGTCTGGACAGATGTAAGCTTTAGGAGATTTACGTCACATCGTGTGACTCTGGTGGCTAATTATTACATTTGCCATTAATCTGCACAGCATAAAGTGAAAAAAAAAATTTTTTTTGTTCGTTTTTTTTTCTGATTTGGATAATTAGTATGGATGGCTCTATTGATTACTTAATACACATGCTGTGGCAGTAATTCAAGCTTTAGAGGTAAGTTTCTACAAGTTTGTGCATATCAAGATTTGGCCCATTCTTAGTGGCAGAACTTCTGAAACCCAAATCAAATTGAATAAGGACATCTGTGAACTGGTATTTTTAGGTCCCTCGAATCCCACAAATGTTTTGAGGGATTCTAGGCCTCTGGACACTCAATGAGAGCAAAGCCACAAATGCACTGTTTTACTGAATGGTTCAAATCTTTTCATAATGAGATGTGATCCTTTGTAGTCCAAACCTGACATTGGTAGTAATATAGGGTAGGTTGCTTTTATGGACCTCTATGTATTTTAGTGCATTCATCCTTCTCTCAATCCCTTACTCAATCCTACCTATAATTCTGGTCTCCCTGCCACTGAAAGCCATCTACATACTATGCTTTACTGTAGGGATGTAGGGCACATTTTGACCCCAAAATCACATTGCTTCAGATCATTATCAGTCTAAATGCTTGGAGTTCACCTTAAATGGTTTAATATTGGCTAAGTAGGTTAGATTTTTTTTTTTTTTACTCATGCTCTTAGAGTCCTTGATGGGCGTACTATATTAAAAGTGGCTTGATTTTGCCAGTATTTTGTAGAAGCTGGAGTCTAAATAATGGGGTGTTTCTGAGATGTTTGTCCTGTTGGGGTGGCCTATGGGTCAAGGTGACCAGTTCTAGACTTTTCCCATTTTACAATAATAGAGCCCACACTGCCAATGTGGAACACAGAAACCTTTGGTTTTATAAATGGTATTATATCCTCACCCAGTGCTATGTTTTGACAAATTTTAATCTACAGAGGGCCTTGAGTTTTAGAGTTCATGACTTGAATTGACGTTATAGTTTGAAAGTCACAGTGGATTTTGGAATTTTGTTCACACAGATTTGTCCATTTCCTAATCGTGTTTAATCCATTGAATTTCCCATGAGTGGATTCCAGTCAAATTATAGATACAGTGGGGGAAATAAGTATTTGATCTGCTACAGATTTTCTAAGTTTGCCCACTTACAAAGAAATGAAGGGTCTATAAGTTTTATTATAGGTTTATGGTAAAGGATTAAGACAGAATATCAACCAAAAATAAAAAAAAAAGCACATGATAGAAATGTTATGAATTAAGTTGCATTTCAATGAGGGAAATAAGTATTTGATCCCCAAGCAAAACATAACTTAGTACTAAGTAGAGAAACCATTGCTGGAAGGCACAGTGGGAAGACGTTTCTTGTTGTTGTTTACCAGATTTGCTGGGGATGCATTTTGATCCACTATTCTTTACAGATTTTCTCTAAATTTTTAAGGTTTCTTGTCTGTTGCTTGGCAACTCAAAGTTATAGCCCTCCGTGAAGACTGGCTAGACCACTCCGTGATCTTAATGTGCTTATTCTTGAGTCACTCCTTAGTTGCCTTGGCAGTATGTTTGGGGTCATTTTCATGCTGGAAGACCCATCCACAACCCATCTTCAGGAGGTTCTCATCCAAAATTTTACAACACATGGCCTCATCCATTGGCCCCCCAGTGCAGCAAAGTCAATTTGTACCTTTAGCAGATAAACAGCCCTAAATCATAATGTTTCCACCTACGTGTTTGACTGTAGGGATGGTGGTGTTCTTAGTGTCATAGTCAGCATTTTTCTTGCTCCGAAAACAGCAAGTCGAGTTGATGACAAAGAGCTCAATTTTGGTCTCATCTGACCACAGCAGTTTATCCCAATCTTTCTCTGTTCATTGGCAAACCTCACACGGGTCTGTACATGTGTCTTCTTGAGCAGGGGAAGCTTTGCTGCGCTGAAGGATTTCAATCCATGCATGCTTATTGTGTTACCAATGGTTTGTTTGGTGACTGTGCTCCCAACTGCCTTGAGATCATTCACAAGCTCCTCCCATGTAGTCCTGGGCTGGTCCCTCATTTTTGTCATGAGTCAATACTTTGTAGAACCACCTTTTGCTGCAATTACAGCTGCCAGTCTTTAAGGGTATGTCTCTACCAGCTTTGCACATCTAGAGACTGAAATCCTTGCCCATTCTTCTTTGCAAAACAGCTCCAGCTCAGTCAGATTAGATGGACAGCGTTTGTGAACAGCAGTTTTCAGATCTTGCCACAGATTCTCGATTGGATTTAGATCTGGACTGGTCTTTTGAAGACTCCAAAAGGTTTTCTTCCAAGATTGCCCTGTATTTGGCTCCATCCATCTTCCCATCAACTCTAACCAGCTTCCCTGTCCCTGCTGAAGAGAAGCACCCCCAGAGCATGATGCTGCCGCCACCATATTTGACAGTGGGGATGGTGTGTTCAGAGTGATGTGCAGTGTTAGTTTTCCGCCACACATAGCGTTTTGCATTTTGGCCAGAAAGTTCCATTTTGGTCTCATCTGACCAGAGCACCTTCTTCCACATGTTTGCTGTGTCCCCCACATGGCTTGTGGCAAATTGCAAACGGGACTTCTTATGGTTTTCTGTTAACAATGGCTTTCTTCTTGCCACTCTTCCATAAAGGCCAACTTTGTGCAGTGCATGACTAATAGTTGTCCTATGGACAGATTTTTCCACCTGAGCTGTAAATCTCTGCAGCTCGTCCAGAGTCACCATGGGCCTCTTGGCTGCATTTCTGATCAGCGCTCTCCTTGTTTGGCCTGTGAGTTTAGGTGGGCGGCCTTGTCTTGGTAGGTTTACAGTTGTGCCATACTCCTTCCATTTCTAAATGATCGCTTGAACAGTGCTCTGTGGGATGTTCAAGGCTTTGGAAATCTTTTTGTAGCCTAAGCCTGCTTTAAATTTCTCAATAACTTTATCCCTGGCCTGTCTGGTGTGTTTTTTGGACTTCATGGTGTTGTTGCCCCCAATATTCTCTTAGACAACCTTTGTTGCCATCAAAGAGCAGCTGCATTTGTACTGACATTAGATTACACACAGGTGCACTCTATTTAGTCATTAGCCCTCTTCGGGCAATGTCTATGGGCAACTGACTGCACTCAGACCAAAGGGGGCGCACACCCCACTTTGCAATTATTTATTTGTAAAAAATGTTTGGAATCATGTATGATTTCCAGCCTTGTGCAGGTCTAAAATCTTGTTCCTGACTTGCTTTGACAGCTCTTTGGTCTTGCCAATGTTGGTGAGGTTTGAATGGAAGATAGAGATTTTGTGGACAGGTGGCTTTTATACACATATAAACATATATAAACACATGTTGTTAGGAGCACCTTCTTAAATTAATGTGTGTACCACAAGAGCACATAACCAGTTTGTGAGAGGCAGAGTTATTGTTGGTTGGTAGGGGATCAAATACTTATTTCCCTCATTGAAATGCAACTTCAATTCAAACAATTCATAACACTTGTATCGTGCTTTTTCTGGATTTTGGTTGATAGTCTGCCTCAATCCTTTACCATAAACCTATAATAAAAATTAAAGACTCTTAATTTCTTTGTAAGTGGGCAAACCTAGAAAATCTGTAGGGGATCAAATACTTATTTCCCCCACTGTACGTATTTAAGTTAGTAAAAGCAAACAGGAGTAAGTTAATAAAAGCAAACAGTATTTACCTGAGCTGGATTTGCAGGACAGTGGTGTGGCCAATATACAGTTGTGTTCAAAATAATAGTAGTGTGTTGAAAAAAGTGAGTAAAGCTCCATATCCATATAATAACTTTTAATTTAAATTACACAAATGCATTGAACACCCTGCACATTTTGTTCTGAATCACAACATGAAGAAAAATGTGCTAAATGTATTATTAGTTTAATGTAAGTGAAGAAAAACAAATAGTAACCTGTTAAAAAAAAATAGCAGTGTCATCATTCATCTTTACAAAGTGATGAATTTACCGTTTAAACAAAATTGCTTGAAGTTTCAACTTTCTTGTGCATCTCTGAATTAATATTTAGTTGTAAAACCATGGTTTCTGAGAACTGCTTCACACATGTGACAATTGTACTACATGCCACAATTCCTCTGCATTTCTTGGTTTTGCCTCAGAAAAGTGCATTTTTATTGTCAGGCCACAAGTTTTCTATTGGATTAAGGTCTGGGGATTGGGCTGGCCACTCCATAACGTTAATCTTGTTGTCTGGAACCAAGATGCTGCTTGCTTACTGATGTGTCTGAGGTCTTGTTGAAACACCCATTTCAAGGGCATTTACTCTTCGGCATAAGGCAACATGACCTCTTTAAATATTCTGATGTACTCAAATTGATCCATGATCCCTAAAATGTAATAAATAGGCCGAACACCATAGTACGAGAAGCATCCCCATATCATGATGCTTGTGCCTCCATGCTTCACTGTCTTTACAGTGTACTGTGGCTTGAATTCAGTGTTTGGGGGCCTGACAAACTGTCTGCGGCCTCTAGACCCAAAAAGAACAATCTTGCTTTCATCAGTCCACAAAATATTGCACCATTTCTCTTTAGGCCAGTCAATGTGTTCTTTAGCAAACTGTAACCATTTCAGCACGTCTTTTTTTCAACAATGGAATTTTGCGGGGGCTTCTTGCTGATAGCTTGACATCAGTCGTCTTCTAATAGTAACAATACTAATGGGTAACTTTAGATGTTCGTTGAGTCAATGTTGTTATTCTTCGATCCATTCGAATGGCAGTTTTCCGTTTTGTTCCACGTCTTTCTGGTTTTGGTCTTCATTTTTAAGCTTAAAAATGATTTGGTATCATTTTAGCAGAGCAGCCTATCATTTTCTGCGCTTCTTTGTATGTTTTCCCATCTCTAATCAACTTTTGAATCAAAGTACGCTGTTCTTCTAAACAATGTCTGGACAACCCATTTTACTTTGATTTTCAGAGACAAATGCACAGGACAACCCTATCTGCACTTATCCTTAAATAAAGGGAACTTGTTTGACACCTGTTTTTCACAGAATAATTTATCTCTACTATTGAACTCCACACTGCTATTTTTTTTAACAGACTAATATTTGTTTTTTCTTTACTTACTTTCACATTTTCTTCAGTTTTCTTCACATTAAACTAATAATACATTTAGCACATTTTTCTTCATGTTGCAGGGTGTCCAGTGCATTTTGCAGGGTGTCCAATGCATTTTGCATTGCAATGTGATTTAAATTAAAAGTTTTTATTTGAATATGGAGCTTTACTCACTTGCTATTATTTACTCACTTGCTATTATTTTGAACACCACTGTAGTTAAATAAATAAAATAAAAAAAGTAAAATTTGTCTTTTCTTTGTCAATGTGTATGTATTACTGTGCGTAGAATAATATTACATATAATCAATCATATTAAATAGATACTGCCTGAATTTAAAAAAAGAAAAATCACCTTGATGAGTCCAGATCGACCCTATTCTTTATCTCTATGTACTTTTTTCCTTCCTGTCTTTTAATTAAAGCCAAGGGTGGTCAATTGTGCCAGTGTATAACAAAAGAAAATAACGCTGAAGGGGTCTGAATCCTTTCCCACTTTAGGTAGAAGGAGGGTAAATAAACTTGGGGTTCTTTTTATTTTTGTTGCAGTGCACAAGCATTTTATTTTACCTTATACAACTTCATCAACAATTCAAATTCTTGAAATTTTAAATCTTCTTGAAATCACTGATAATAATACTGCCAAATTGAACTAAATAAACTGAAATAATATTTAGAAGCTAGTTTTCAGCTCCACTGTTCTTTTTACACAAAAATGGTTCAATGCCCATAATGCCAATCATGTTTTTATTAGGTTATTAAATATGTTATGCTATTATTAAATATTGTATTGAGTCAGTATATAGAATCATTTTCCAATCAGTTGTAGTATGTGCATGAGAGATATTGAACATATTACTGTTACTTGCAGGACATGTGAGGCTTCTGAGCTTTTCCTGTGGCAGTCAGAATGTCTGGGCATGTGACAGCAATGGAATGGTGTATTTCCGAGTGGGAACTCAACCTCTAAACCCCAGCATGATGCTCCCAGCCTGGATCAGCATCGAGCCACCTGAACTGGTAAACAGGCCAGTCTGACTCACCCTGCTTACCTCTAACACCACAAACCAATTGATTTATTAAGTTCATTTTACGCTTTGATTTTTTTAAAATGATGCTTGTTTTATCCCATTATTGATTCAGCTGTCCAAGTAGAAGCAGCCTAACAGTTTCTTTTGTGCTGTTTTGTTCTATGGAGCAGCCTGTGGGTGTGCACTTAGTACGTGTTCAGACAAGTCCTAATGACCGCATGCTCTGGGCTCTGGACAGCCGATGTAATGTATACGTGCGTACTGGCATTACCGAGGAGATGCCGGTGGGGACAGCCTGGGAGCACATTCCAGGTATAAGTTTTTTTTTATTTTTACTGACCTACACATTTAAACATTTATTTTAATTCATGTAACATAATGGAAGCTTCTAACTATGGTTCTGTTAGAGCTAAGAAAGTTAATTCTAGAAAATAAACACTTAGAGCATTTGCAGCATTTGTTTTACAACAAGGTTGCGGGGATGGATACATTACAATAATAATACAAGCATATTATCGCATTTATTAGCTAGTCCACAGGGTAATACCAGCAAGATGTCAAGCACATTATGCATAAGGGAAACTTTTTTTAGACTAAAATAAAATCAACTAAAATATATTTTTTTCAGTTGCTTCCTCACTGTTTCTCATAAGGGGTTATAATTCATTTTCAGAATCATGAGGCCATTCACATCAAGCTCAAGTTTTTTTTCCCTAAATCTGATCGTCCTGCTTGCCTGGACTATTGATTTGTACACCCATATGTTTGTAAAGTTACTGAAATAAAGAATGCTTTAGTGTTAATCTAGCTATTTTCTGATTTCCCCATGATGTCCCAACCCTCACTTTAATATTGATACTTTATGTCCAGTCTATCTTTTTGTTTTACGTTATTTTACAACATGTAATTTTAATTTACACACTATTTACAGCTTACAGCAGTGAACTACATCTGAAGTACTATTTTAAAGTAGTAAATTATAAAAAACAGTAAGAGTTAACACATTAAAAGCATTGCCAGAATTTCATGTGCTGGCAGCAACCAACATGCTCTCAACACAACAAGTACATGATAATGCATCTAAAAAAAAAACATTCAAAAGAATGAGATTTTTTATGCAAGTCAGTCGAGAAACATTTCAAGCAGCAAGAGAAGCTTTTCTTGAAACAAGGCAAAGCAAAATACAGAAGTTTAAGTGAATTAATTTTTTTGGATGACCAGGGAATCTCTGTAAAAGAGAATATAGGTTTTTACCTCCTTTTGAAGTTTTTGAAGCCTCAGTACGCCATCCCCTCATCGATGTCACATTACAGGTGTTTCGATAATGGAGATTTACACGAAAGTCTGTGAGAATCAATAAGATTACTAAAGGTAAATATTAGATGTATTTATGTAAGATATGGAGATACGTTTCTTAGATATTTGGAGGAAAACAAATAAACCTTCTTAACAGTGTTGACTGATGTTAAAGTGCTGAGTCTGCAACTGCAGCTGGTCTGATTCATGTCATAACATTCCCTTAATGTCTGCTTAAAAGAGACCATTAAAGCCAATGAAAAACACTCGTGTTGAAGCAGTAGAAATATGTACCAGCCTGGTGGAGTGTAAAACATTGTATTAGTATAGTTATAGTCAGGTAGACAGGATCTAACAGGACCTCTTCAGGTCCTAGAAATTGCAGGGCAAACCAGGCCAGGATCAGATGATCCACTACAGTGCTGAAGTAAACATGTGGTGCAGGTTCCCTCACTGGCTATTACTGACTTTTTTTTGCCCCTTGCCTCACTATGGACACTGTGCAGCTGACAGGACTGAGATGCTTTTTAAAAAAAAAAAAAAAAAAACTTTATTACAGATATTTTTCTATTAAGGAAGTGAATTAAAACCGCTGTAGCATTGAAATGAAGCTCAGGAGCTGGCCGTTATAAGAGTCGTTTGCGGTTCTGATTTACTGTAGTATTCATGCTACACTTAATATGATTTTAACTTTTAATGTTACTTTTTGTAAAAATTAAATTTTTTATTTTGAGATCAAAGTGAACTTGCACTGAGTATGCACCGAGTATAAGACTTTTGCTGTAGTTATGCTTATACACTCCATTCCACTGTGCTCAGTACTGGTTCTGAAAGTTTGCATGATATTAGCCACAAGTGGTTTGCCCCATTAAGTCCTATTAAGTTAAGTAAATTAACTGTGCTGGCCTCTTTGTGCTGCAGGACTCCAGGCTAGTCAGTTGGTGCTGAGCACAAGAACAGCGTGGGTGCGCTGTCCTAATGGTGAGATGGCACGACGATATGGGATTTCAGAAAAGAACCCAGCTGGCGACTACTGGAAGAAGGTGCCAGGCTTGGTCAACTGGCTGACAGGTGAGTGGTCTAAGAACAACTGAGGTAAAAAATTTTAAAAAAAAAAAAAAAAAAAAAAACTTTTAAAGCTGGCTAAAACAATGTTGATTACAGTTTAATATTTCCTTGAAAAGTTCCTCGTTAATTATTTTTCATTTGAAAGTAAAAGGTGCGTATTATTTTTATTTTTTGGTTTTGGGTTTTGTACTAATATTAATGTTAAATTCACATCATTTGGGCAGAGAAGCACCTATGGCTGTAATTACAACTAGAATATGTTTCTATTAGCTCTTCTGGATTCTAATAGTTTTGTGCGTACGTGCCAAGGCCAAGCCTAAAGTAATTTCCTGAAGCATAAACATGGGATTTTATATTGATTTTAATTTTATTGAAGTAAGGGCTTCAAAATCCCAATTTCAAGACCTCCTCATTCCAGGTCAATGACTTTTAAATTTTGCAAACTACATTAGAACTGTATAAGCCCTTGTATTTCAGAGCATGAGTAACATCAATGAGCAGCACCAGTGTTAGACAAATATTCAAGCTGAAATCAAAAGTTTTTATCAAATCATTTATTGATGCATTATTGTTAATCTAATTTCCCCTTTTCCCCTTCTTGTACTGCGATGATTTAAATATTTTTCTACACAAAGATAAAACATGTTTGAAAATTCTATTTTTGTTGCAGTGACTCCCATGGATGATCTCTGGGCCGTTACTTCGACTGGTGCTCTGACACAGCGCCTCACCAAGACCCTGCCACACAGCAGCGGCAAAAATCACACCAACACAGGTTCTCTCAGTGGGGAAGAGCTAGAAGAGGAGTGGGAGGTGATTTAGAGAAGCTGTGTTTCTTGTTCTTGTAGAAAAATAATTTAAAAATTACTAGTGGGCACTTTTTTCTTTTCTCTTTTTTTGTTTTTTAACCTGTGTACAGAAGAGGTTGTCTTTACGGAGTGTACAGAAGTTAGAAGGGAAGAAAAATATTTGCTTTATTAACGGTTTTTAACCATGCACTAATTAATTATCTTTTTACCCAAAATGTCAGGATCTGTTTGTTACCTTGCACATTTTTTATTTTAATTACTTTTTGTTTTTGAAAATGGTCAGTGCCACAGAGCACATCATAAGGGGTTTCTGTCACATACATGTCAGAGTATAATTATAGACTCAAGATTAGATCCACTTGGTGGTAAAAAAGAACAAATATAATCAGCATTCTAATGCTAAGGAAAGTGAAAGGGACAGACACCTAAGTTTGAAAATAAAATAAAGTTGATTATGTCATGGGATTGATAGAGCGTTAATTGAATACTAAACATTAATTAAATATTGTTAATGGTTTCTTACTTGAGATTACCAAAAAGGTGATACATGGCGGAATTTGTATAGTAAGATAAAGTGTACAGGGTACGTTGTAAGTGTAATTTTAGCTTATAAAATGTAAAAATGTTTGCTGACCTACATGTGTGATGCATAACATCTTTTAATATTAACACTCTGCTGCAGTTTGCTTTGAAAGATAAAACAGCTTTATTCCATTAAACATACCCTGAAATTAGTGAAGTGATAAACTATACATCTCTAATTAATTTGGTTTGTGATCAAATACCGGCTATCAGAATGTCCAAAGTGCTGCTGTGTCAAGGTCTGATTGAACTCATTAAGTGCAATTTTTTGTCCCTTTATATGTGTGACCACGTTCTTTGTGGTCAAGGAAAAGGATTAAAAAGATTTGACTATAAACAGTACAAAGTAGAACTTTACCATGTGCAGGGTTGTCCCAAGTCATAAACATGAAACTTGAAACAGAAACCCAACTGACACAAGAGTTATTAAAATTAATAGGACCAAAAGTACTTTAGTAGTGGGTTTGGAATTTAATTCTAAACAAATAAAATCTAAACAACTGTACAAAATGAGAACTTAAAATTACAGACTTTGCACTTTAAACTCCAACACTCCATAATTGAGATAACATATACTGCCCGCCCCCCCAAAAAAGGTTGTCATTTTGATTTAAATAAGGCAAATAATTAAAAGCCTTTAATTAGATAATTACTGGAGTGATTAAAATGGTTTAGCTGACAACAATTCTTACAAAAATTCTACTGTACAAGCCTCTGGAGGTAGTGTTATGGTTTGGGGTTGCTTCAGTTGGTCAGGCTCAGCAATTTTATGTGGCAATAAAATGAAGTCAGCTGATGATCTGAATGTACAGAATGACCAGGGAATCACATCAGTGGAGTTTTTTTCTGTCCTGACGGCACAGCCCTCAGGCTGTGCAAGAGTAGTTGTGTAGAGTAGTAGTGGTAGTAGTATATTAGTAGTGTGCAAGAGTCTCTGACTCTTATCATCTAGGTGAAATATTTGCCTAGGGTTGCATATGGTGGTTGAAGCAATCACAAGGCAAATGCACACTGTTATCAAAGCTGAAGGTGATTCAACAAAATGTGTGTGGATTTTTTTTTTGGAGGGGGGGGGGCTGGCAGTATATATCCTGTTGCTTGTTTTTTTTTTTTTTTTTTTTTTTTACAAAGGACTCGTACAGGAGAAATGTATGTTAAATGATCAGACTTTGGTAATAGCTACAGAGGGCTGCTACCACTGTTGAGTCAGTACAGTAGGGTATAACGCATGCTTAAGTTATTCATATACGTGCTGTTTGTCGGTTCAGATCAACTGTGTGCATGAATGTGTAAAAGCTGGAAAGGGGGATAAAGAACTGTAAAAAAAAATTTTCTTGCTGTAACTTGGTTCACTTGGTTATTAGTACACTGATTAGTGTTGTGACATGTTGCATCACTCATAAGCCAACTGGGTCATAGAAACTGTCATAATCCATTCTGAGTGAACTGTAAAGCTGTATCGGCATCATTTGTGTAACTTCATTTAGAGAATGCACTTTATTAATTAAAATATATTAAATATGTTGAATATGTGTACGAAGTATCATAATTTACTAAAAAAAAAAAGGTAAATAATGGTAGCTTGTCTTTTTTTTTTTTTTTTTTACTTGTGACGTGTACATTTTTTGGACCACAGACACCTCAGAAATATTATGCAAATGAAATATGGTAAGTACATCAACATTAACGGTGTCAATTGTTTGTGGTTGTTTTACTTTTTATTTGTGATATTTTGCCTTTAATTTGGGGCCCTATGGATCTCACATGTACTCTGTTCTTCTTCTCTTTTCTTTTGACCACAATGCTGTTGGTGAAAATTACAGGGGTACACTCGCACTCATTATAGAGCACCGATGTTATGCGCATTATGGGATATTATCACTATTTATATTAACCATGCTTTAACCGCTGCTGTCATCACTTTATGCTGTCTATATGAACTTCCAGAATTAAAAAGCTGTTTCCTGAAAATGCCTAAGCCTGATTATGATTCAAATTCAGCACATGAGAATCACATCGGCCAAAACACAGTATTGGTGCGGATTAAATTTTTTTTCTACATGTATACAAAAATTTTGTATGCCAAATGCAGCATGGTGGCTTAGTGGTTAGCACTGTCACCTTGCACCTCCAGGGTCTGGGTTCGGTCCCTGGCCGGGGTCAATTCCTGCCTCTGTGTACATGGAGTGTGCATGTTCTCCCCGTGCTTGGTGAGTTTGCTCCAGGTGTTTTGGTTTTCTCCCACAAGACATGCAGATTAGGCTAATTGGTGTTCCCAAATTGCCCATAGTGTGTGAAAGAGTGAGTGTGTGTGCCATGCGATGGATTTGCACCCTTTTCAAGATATACCCCAGGCCCTCCGCAACCCTAAATACAAGCGTAAGCAGTCGAGATGATGTGTGATAAGTGAGTTTGTGCCAAAAAGCTACTTCTGGAGTTTGTGCAACATGGAAGTGACCAATCTTGCATCCCTAAAAATTTCAAATTGCTAACTTCAGCCATTTTTGCACAGATGATTTTATATGTGCCCCCAAAATAACCATTTTTCAGCATTATAGAAACCTATGACTGTAAAAATGTTTGCTTAAATAGTATTTTGGTAAAAGCTTAAAAAGCAAAAAACTGTAGTGTCTGTAATCATGTCAAATTCATGTTGCAATATCATAATTTTGCATTTTAGAAAAAATAAGTTTTCAGGTTTTTTTCCGGTGAAATCTAAATTGGTCAATTTTCATCTAAACGACAATAAAGATCACTGAAAGATTTTAATTTTAAAACAATTATGGACACTACATAAAAGGTCATGAAACTGTATTGAGCAAATGTTTCTTTTTATCTGATAAAAATATAAATGTGTATGCATATTAACAAAAAAAACTAAGCATGGATTGGGAGATAAGCATTAAGTATAATGAAAAATTGTGTTGTATGAGCCTATCTAAAACAAAATTCACTTTTCCACCTAGGTAAGACATTTCTTGGCACCAATACCATGTTTTGGCCACATAATAACCTTTTTCAAACTTTTTCTCAACTCAAAGCATATAGACTGTATATGCAGCATTTTAAGAAATACACTGAAAGTTTTCACCAAAAATATATACATTTTATAAATATTTTAAAACAGTTCCCAAGCGTCACTTGGCATCATTGTACAACATGTAAAACAAGATATTTACAGTGCAGTAATTGGTGTAGCAGTCTGGTCAAAAGGGTCTAGTTCTTCATCAAAAAATAGAGAACCATTTTTTCCACATCTTGCCCCAACCTGAAGCTTTGAAATTTTTCTTTTATTTTTTCTTCAAATGAGGAACCGTGTTGAGGTCATGAGTCAAACTCGGATGGAGAAGTTCATAGCGTTAAAATTGGTGCAATCTAAAATCCGGTGGTCTAAGAAAATCAGGCAGGGTCTCGAGCTGTGCGTCAGGAACGGATCGGGTCACTTTGCGCATGCATTGCACGAACAGCGACGGTGGACACTGACCGGAGAGCCACTGGAGCGCCTGTTCCCCGATGAGGCGGCTCCACAGTGCGGGGTTCTCCCGCAGCTCCGCGCGCATGCGGAAGCGTAGCGCGGGCATGAACAACACCAGGTACCCGAGGCACACGCGCTTCGCACGCACGTCCAGGTCACGTTGGCTGATTTGTTGCAGGAGGCAGTCCAGAGGTGTGTCCCCTGCGCGATCTGTGACATACGGGCACGCGCCGTTGCCCAGCAGCAGAAGCAAACACTCGGGACGCGCCAAGTCGCACGCCAGGTGTAGCGCGCTTTTGCCGCCCTCGGCGTGCGCGCACCCGCAGTGATTCAGGAGCGTCTGTTTCTCATCGTCGTCCGCGAAGTCTTTCAGGGTGTCCATCATCATTTTGAGAATGCTTGCACGGTTGTAGCGCACGGCCACGGAGACGTGCGGCGTGGCCGAGTGCGCGCAGCAGCGGAAGCTCGCGCTCGGCATGGCCAGCGCGTGCACGGAGAAGCGCTGGAGCAGGTGGCGCGCGTATTGCTGGTGGTCGTGGACGAGCGCGTAGAGCAGCGCTTCCGAGGGCGAGAAGGCGCATGCGCGGCCTTCGTCTTCCCAGTGGAACGCCTCGGTGGCGCGTATGTCCTCCAGCAGCCACACCGGCAGCAGATCCCGCACTGCCTGGTAGAAAGCCAGCGAGGTCCGCTGGCACTGTTTCTCAGATTTGTAATCTGCGCGGCGCTCGTACATTCCCAGCTCCAGAGGCATTGTTACTCTTGTTCTACCCTCTTTTGCACTGTATTGTGATTGAAATGGCTATTTGGGTGTTGTTGTTGTTTGCTGGTTTGACTTTGAGGTCAGTTTGTACCTCTAAAACATCTGCAGACTTACTGGAGGTAGTTTTAGTTGTTATTTTGGCTATCCTGCACAGCGTTAGACCTCAGTGATCATGCCAGTTCAGTGACCTCAGTGATCCAACAGAGGATTAACTCAAGAAAAGAGCGGCTCGGTTACTTATGATAATTCTTTCCATCCGCCGTCAAAGCCCGCTTCAACACCATTCGGCTGGTTTTATAGTTCAGAGCAGCGACACGCCCCCCACATTTTCCCCCCTTCAACACACACACGCGCGCGGTCTCGCGCACCTGTTTCATTGGCCACCAATGTAAGCATGCATATGTGACGCAAATGAGGTCTAAATGACCTGAAAAACTTTCCATACAGAGAAGAGTAGCAGTGAGAGGACAGCCTTAAGCGCTACTAGACCTTAGACCTGGTGTGTCAGCTATTCTGGGCTCAACACAAGAACTGTGCTCTCAATTCTTCCAGTCTTAATATTGTAATATTCTCATACTCTACTACTGTACTACCAACACCTTTACTGACATTGTCTATAAAAAAAGAAAATAATTGCATACAGTAGACAACACATATACTTTACATTTACAACAGACAGTGTACAGTTACATTCAGGCATTTGACACACACGCTTATCCAGAGTGACTTAGAAAATGCTTTAAAGTTTACATCGTTGGATAGATCCTTACACTCTTCTTGGAAAGCTGTTCACAAGATTTTGGAGTGTCTGTGGGAATTCGTGCCCATTCATTCTGTAGCGCGTTTATAATGTCAGGCGCTGATGTTGGATGCTTGATAGGGTTGAGGTCAGGGCTCTGTGCATGGACCAGTCAAGTTCTTCCACACCGAACTCATCAAATCATATTTCAAACCAAATCCTTGTTTTGTGCATTGGAGCACAGTCATGTTGGAATAGAAAAGGGTCTTTCCCAAACTGTTACCACGAAGTTGGAAGCATAGTGTTGCTCAAGATTGCCCTTTACTGGGGATAAGGAGCCTGATTGAAACACCTAAATTCAATAATTAACAGGTTTGTTCAAATAATTTTGCCCATATAGAGTGTGTCAGATGATTCAGAATCATTACATCCTAATAACTGAAGTGCATATTTTTTTTTAAGAACAAATACTTTGCATGGAGCTTGAATGTTCTTCCCGTGCTTGGTGGGTTTCCTCCGGGTACTCTGGTTTCCTCCCACGGTCCAAAGACATGTAGGTTAGTCTAATTGGTGTTCCCAAATTGCCCGTAGTGTGTGAATGGGTGTGTGAGTGTGTGTATGTGTGTGTGCCTTGCAATGGATTGGCACCCTGTCCAGGGTGTACCCTGCCTCGTGCCCTAAGCCTCCTGGGATAGGCTCCAGATCCCCGCGATCCTGAATACAGGATAAAGCGGTATAAAAGATGAGTGAGTGAGTCAGTGAGGACAAATACTTTGGAAAGACTACACTAATACACAAGTTAAAACAAAAACAAGATTTAAAAAACAAGTTTGTTTGAATCCAACGGGCTTAATATTAACACCATAGGGTGTTTAATTAATACTCTGGGTCTTAATTCAACACTGACACTTATTGCACGAATAGGTGTATAAAGTTAAAGGCATGAATACCAGAATGCTTTTGGTTTAGGGCATATGAGCTGTGTCTATATGCACGTCTCCATCATGGCCCACATGGAAAAGAACTGCCAGAGGAACCGAAAAATCTGATTGTGATGCTTCACAAACATAGTAAAAACCAGTTGAAACACAGCTACAGCAGTGGTGAGGTATAGAATGAGTCATAGTACCATTTATCAAAGCCACATTGTTCTTCCTTATGAAATAAAGCCACGGACATCATGTTACTTGCACAATCAAACTCTGAAAAACAAACTGGCATGTGCTTCAAACTTGGCACATGTGTTATCAATGAAATTTGAGTTTCTGTGACAGTTCAGAGAACGTGAAAAACATTAAGTAATGTCACCTTCTATGGATGAGAGCACATTCTTTTGGTCAGATGGGACCAACAAAAAATTATTTCGTCCAGATGGTGGTGCAGTTTGTTTGGCATGAACTTGGCCAGGGCTAGTGAATGCATATTCTCAGAAGTGAAGCATGGAGGTGGGAAAGTGGTGATATGGGGGCAAAAGTGCAAAAGATGTTGAGGAGGTGGCACTTTAGATGGCACAATGAATGTCTGCAGATACACCAAATGGCTAGCTGCACTACACTGCATTATTGATCTAAAGCACGCTGCCAAGATTTACACAAGAATTTCTAGAGAAATAAAAATTAACTATAACCCGGCTAAGTATGTGGCATGACTTGTATCTTTAGATTATAAAGATAAAAGGTCAAGCAGCACAACCCCTCAAGCACAGGTGGAAACATTTTTCTAAAGAATACCAGAACACTTCTTTAAAAATTTGTACAACACTGGTATCTCCTATACTGAGGGGAATTGAGTCTGTCATCTAAAATAAAGGCAAACAAACAAAGTATTAAAAAATAATAATAAAAGATTTGCACCTAACCAATAAAAGAGTACGAACTTTTGTTGCATTGAGTTCCTGCTATTGGTTTTGTATATTTGATATAATAAATATAAATTGTGATTTTACAAAAAATACCCTCCTGCTTACACAAGAAAGAATGCAGTTGGTAAAATCTTTAATCATTTGACATGTACATGATATCGCAAGGACACATGCATGCATATACAGTTCCTCAAATGTTGTTTCTTACTTACTTAAAATTGAATGTCATATGGAGGTTAATCTTTTTTTAAATATCACAGGAAATGGACTGTACAAAAGAAAAGGATAAACCATTGTTTACATATTGCTTTGTGCTTGTATAGGACATTTTAAATCAAGTAGGAAAAAAATAAATAGAAAGTCTAAATATAAAGTAAAGCATGTCTGCTACATTAATTACACGGCTTACATCATCTATTTTATAGAACTCTGTATGCATGAGAATTAATGGAAATTATCATGACATTTCTTGAGTACTTTCACACAAAAAACTAATAGCACCAAACATTTACTTAAACACAGAAAATGCACAGAATATTGAAGAGTAACTTCATGCACATATATGATAAAGAAATAATTACCTGCACATAGAGAAGTCGGAGACAAAACGGCAAGTTCAATATGTTACAGCTCCACCTATTCAGAACACATTTCATTAGCACATTAACACATGGCAAAACAAGGTACATCAAAACGCAAATAAAAAAGTATCAAAATAACACATACATAAAAAGAAAACACACTCGACAGATGAATCAATATCTATGATGTTCAATACCTCTCAGACAGTACCTGATATTTTTCATGAAATTATATTTTTAACTTTTATTGTGGAGCTACAACAGATGCAAGTTACCCACAGCAGTTCTCCATAGCTCTGCTGTAGACTGTTCAAACACAGGGGTTGGACAATAAAACTGAAACGCCTGGTTTTAAACCACAATAATTCATTAGTATGGTGTAGGGCCGCCTTTTGCGGCCAATACAGCATCAATTTGTCTTGGGACTGACAGATACAAATCCTGCACAGTGGCCAGAGGGATTTTTAGACATTCTTCTTGCAGAATAGTGGCCAGGTCACTATGGATGCTGGTGAAGGAACACATTTCCTGCCTCGCTTCTCCAAAACACCCCAAAGTGGCTCAATACCATTTAGATCTGGTGACTGTGCAGGCCATGAGAGATGTTCAACTTCACTTTCATGTTCATCAAACCACTCTGTCTCCAGTCTTGCTGTGTGTATTGGTGCGTTATCATCCTGATACACAGCACCGCCTTTAGGATACAATGTTTGAACCATTGGGTGCACATGGTCCTCCAAAATGGTTCAGTAGTCCTTGATGCACCCATCTAGCACAAGTTTTGGGTTATTATTACCTAGGGAATGCCATGATATTGCAGCCCGAACCATCACTGATTGACCCCATGCTTTACTCTGAGCATGCAACAGTCTGGGTGGTATGTTTCTTTGGGGCTTCACCACACCGTAACTTTCCCGGATGTGAGAAAGACAGTGGAGGTGGGCTCATCAGAGAACAATACATGTTTCACATTGTTCACAGCCCAAGATTTTTGCTGCTGGCATCATTGTAAGCGAAGTTTGGCATTGGCACGAGTGACCAAAGGTTTGGCTATAGCAGCCCGACTATGTACATTGACCCTGTGGAGCTCCCAACGAACTGTTATGGTTAAGTATTGAAACAGGAGAGTTGGGGTGCACATTTAATTCTGCAGTGAGTTGGGCAGCTGTGATTTTATGTTTTTTCTTTTATACAATCCAGGTTAACACCCGGACTTCCCTTTTAAACAGCTTCCTCTTGCATCCACAGTTACTCCTGTTGGATGTGGTTCGTCCTTCTTGGTGGTAAGCTGACATTACCCTGAATACCGTGGCTCTTGATACATCACAAAGACTTGCTGTCTTCGTCACAGATGCGCCAGCGAGACGCGGACCAACAATTTGTCCTCTTTCAAACCGTGATATGTCACCCATAATGTAGTGTGCATTACAATATTTAAAGCAAAATGGTGCTTTTACTCTGCTAATTAAACCTGCACACTCTGCGCTTACTGGTGGAATGTGCAATCAATGAAGATTGGCCACTAGGCTGGTCAAATTTAGCCATGAAACCTGCAACACTAAATTTGTCAGTGTTTCAGTTTCATTGCCCAACACCTGTATATACAGTATACTGTATAAATGTTTGAAATTATAAAGCACTTCAAAAGTGTTTCTTGTCATTAAACATTTACAGATACCTGGATAAACATATTTATTTAGATTGATCTCTAATGAGCAAGGAAAAACTTCCCGAGACATCATGAAGGAGAAATACAGAAAGGAACCAGAGTGAAATGGAAGCACATCGGTGTCTGTGTGACACAGGGTGCTGTGATTGTCATGCATTACTGTTACTATTATATTTGATATTCTATCTTAGACTTGTGTGTAGTGTAGAGTGAGAATGTCCCTATCCTTTTTTGGAATCAATATTGTGCCATCATTCAGGTGTATATATGTTAGAGACCAAAATACATACACGAGGTGTTCAAGTCAAGCCATGACTTCTGTTACTGAATAACAGAACACAGTTTTGAGAATAAAAACTACCTTTATTTCTCTATATAATGCCCTGTTTAACTAATGCACTTATATGGACATGATTTACAGACATATGGAAATAAAACATTCACACGATTTAAATGCTATGTGTATCATCATCATAATGTACTTGAAGTCCCTTGTAGTCTTGAAATCATTTATCAAGATAATGTTGTATATTATCAGGTTTCATCTTATAGGTTTTTTAAAAACACTCATAGTTTTAGTGGTAACTTGTTTTACCTGCAGAGGCTGGATTTGCCACATATTTTTCTGCTTAGGTATAATTTATGGCTTCAACTTGGTTTGACATAATGTTAAAAGTACAACACTTGTTATCCTAACAAAAACACAGTTATACTGCCACCAGTGCCTGTATCAATCAATTATTTATTAATCAGCCAATCAATAATTTAATATGAAAATTAAGACTAAGTCTTGTCTTTGTCTCATAACTGTCCTGAATTATGATATGGTAGGGATACACCCATCAGCCATAACATTATGACCACCTGCCTAAAATTAAGTAGGTCCCCCTCCCAAACACATTTGAGCATGACATATGCACCATCAAAATATACTGACCTGGGATACCCCTGGGATACCTCAGCTCCAGTGAACATCTTTGGGATCAACTGTAATGGAGAGTACCTTAAGCTTCTTTGGGCTGAATGAACATAAATCAGCACAGTCACACCACAATCTAGTGCAAGGTCTTACCAGAAGATTAAAAGTGATTATAACAGCAACAAAACATTTAGGAGTTTGGGCCTCTTTAGTTATTGGGCCTCTTTAGTTTGTGGTGAGTAAAAGTGTGTATTGGTGTGTTCAATCACAGTGTGTTGGGGTCATTTTTACCTCCACCATTATGCACATTTTGTGTTTAGATCCTGAATAAATAAAAGTTTTGTGTATTTTATATTTTACAGTACACATGGCTTTATGTTGGACAGTGACAACAGTGACAACAGTTAGTAATTTACACTTATATAAAAAAAACTTATTTAAATGAATTTTACAAGTTAATGCTGGAGGCATAATCTCTGACAACATAATTTATAATATCAAAATACTCTGATGAGGTTACAATAATATAAAGTACTTATAAAGTAGACAAAAGAGCATAAAATTGCTGTATTGTATTAAGAAGAATTATAAATGCATGCGAACGTTGGACAGTTTTTGATTTTATAAATCATTTTCACTTGGACATTTTTATGATTTCATAAATGATATTCCCTTTGTTTTATGAAGCCACTACACCGGATCTCCAACTTTGCAGCCAAGGACTCGTTCCAATTCCAAAGTACCAGGGCAGTTATTCAAATATTAGAGTCATGATTTAAAAAGTATTGCTTATTTATTGAAGCCACGGGGTTAAATATAAATCTTTCACTAATATAACCAGTTGAAACGATCTATAAATTACTCCTTTTTGAGTTACTGAGTTATCATTCAGCAAACATGTAGGCCAAAGATAACACTGCAGTGGCAGGAGTTTAGTAGACTAAATGTGGCCATTGATTTAATTCCATAGAAGGAAAGTTTTGTGTGCTTTTGTGTACCCTCAATCACACAGATCAGACATAACATTAAAAACTATAATATTTTTAAAAACTCCCTAGGTTTGGCTTCCGCTTGTGCCACTGTGTTTGTCTGGGACATCCCATGGGTGCTTGATCGGATTAGAATCTGGGGAGTTTGGAGGCCAGGTCGGCCAGCTTGGGCTGTTTGCTTGCTGTCCCCATGTGTGCTGGGATGTAGTGCCCTGGGGTGTTTTGGTTCCTTTCTATCGCATCCAGTATTGACATTTTGATTCCTGCTGCATCTGTTGTTCTACGTGATTAGACGAGACGGCCTGGTCTTTCATCCCCATAGGTATTGGAGAGCCTTTGGTGCCCAAGATTCTGTCACCAGTTTACTGGTATATAGTTGGTGATCAATGTTGTTCTATTTAGTTTTGTTGATTTTATGGCTAATTGGTGTTTTTCATAGTAGCCATATCTAAAATCAACAAGATTACCTAAGAAAAGAACCAGTACAGTATATAATATTTACTTATAACAATATCTTTTCTTGAGAAGTAACATCCAGGCAAATTAGACTGACGTCATTTCCAATCTTAACATTTCCATATCTGCACTTTATTACTTTCAGCTCCTTAATTTCTCTTGAACGTTTGAGCTCACGTATATCTAATGACCTTCTAGTGATATTTTGTAGACGATAGTGATATGCAGTTAGGCATATGGTAGTGTGATGTCACATGATCCCAACCTGCTGATCTTGTTGCATAATATTGTCCATGTTATCAGGTGACCAGTGCATACAGAACATTCAGAACATTCAGCCCCCTGAGCTAACCTTGTACAACATCCGTCATTCCGAACACCAGGCTTTAGCACTGGGTTCATTAACAGACAAGGGTGTTTAAGGGTTTTATAGAAGTCTTGCAAAACTTTATCTCATTAATTATACAATGTAAAAATCTACTAATTCATCTATTTTTGGCAGGTTATGTCTGGTTAATTAGTTATGCAGTAGTATGCACATGACACTACCTTTTCTTTTTAGAATCTATACATAACCATTTACGTTTTTAACATATTTTATCCAAATGATCAAACATGCCATTGGTGCTTAAAAGTGTCTCACCTAGGTGAAAAAGTCAGTTTTCAGATAGGATCATATAACACCATTTTTTATGATACTTGATGCTTCTTATCTCCCAATCCATACTCTTTTTTTGTAAATATGAATACACCTTTATATTTTTATCAGATAAAATGAAACACATTTGCTAATTAACTTTTTTTATTCAGATTTTTCAATGATCTTAATTGTCATTCTGATGAAACTTGACAAGTTAAGATTTCAAATGAAAAGATATGAAAAAGTGTTTTATTCTAAAATGCAAATTTTTTAAGCTATTGCATCATGAATTTGACATGTTTATGGACACTACAGATTGCTTTTACCAAAAACTAATTTAAGCAACCATTTGTACAGGTCATATGCTTCTAGAAGCTTAGAGCAATTTTAACATCAATATTCACAAAGAAATATTAATTATTTGCATTTTTTAATTATTATTGTTTGTAGGAAGACAGTATAATGCTTTAAAAAAATGGCCATTATGGAAGCACGTACTGTATAAAGTCATTTCTTTAAAACAGCTGATGTTAGCAACTTTCACTTCCATGTTGCATAAATCTAAGAAGTAGCTTTGCCCAGACATTTTCTGTATTATATGTTTAACATAAAAAAATCTGAACTAATACTAATACTAACTAATACTAATACTGTAGCTTTAATCAACAACACAATAATAACTCTCTACTCCAGGGATTTATTAATTTATTTATTAATTTCCCAACCTTCCAGACAAAGAATCTAAATAGTTGAGCTATCTATTGAGGAGTTGTACAAATAATGTCATCACATTCAAAGAAAACATCAGACAAGCAGGTGATGTTTTTACAGGTTCCCTTTTTTTTACGCTCACTTCACTCCTCATCATGCTTGAAACCTGATTTGATGTGAAATCCGATCCAACTTGAAACCAGAACTATCACTCACAGAACTACTCTAACTGTTCATGCATACAGGTACCCATCAATCAGTCCGATATGAGTTAGAACATGATCAAGTCTGAACAGCAGCATGCAAAACAAGATAGAGGACAAGGAGGAGATTGCTCTTGTGAAATACTAACCACAACAACCACACCACCTAGTGGATGGACACTTTATGTTAATTTTAAACAAGCATCTTTGCATCTTTGCATTTGTCAGGGGTCTTGCAGGCAGGCTTCTGTAAGAAATATTTAAATTAGTATTTAGCATTTTGTTGAAGAAACAAGCCCATGGAGTTTCAAGGAAGCTTAGACAATTCAGCTGTACATTCAGATCATCATCCAAAATGATTGGTAGTTACGGTACATGTTATGTACAGGATGAAGAAATGTTTTAATTGGCTAATAGGTGTGTAAGAAATTTAGGCAACAAAAATATTAACCACCTATTAGTTCTCATTGATAAATCATCTATTCACTTTACTGATATCTAATTTCTGAAATAACTGCTGATTAATTAAAAAAATTGTTGCTTCAGCTCATGGGAGTATTGTGATGGCACTGGTGTGACCTTGCTGATGCCTTATTGCAAACTTATTCTGTGAATAATGTTGTTTTCACACAGTCCCTGAGGTGGGAATTAAGCCAGGACCCTGGAGGTGCAAGGCGACAGTGCTAACCACTACACCCCTGCACCATGTTAGTCTTGATTAAATTAAACTTAATATGTTTATTATATAAATATATACAAAACCAATGACATTAAGCACATTAATTATTGAATTACTGTTTAGGAATAGCATGTCCATCTGTGGGCTATAAATAAAAGCTGCTGTAAAATATGAAAAGGTTGATATAAAACTAAACATAGTTTCCTTGTCGTATTTACAATTTATATAATTTATTTATTAAATAGCAAACTTACTTAATAAATAGCAGCTGGTTTTGGTCCAAAATGTTATCTTTAAATCCAATATTCTCACATTTGCCTTTGGAACTTTTACTGTAAACAGATTTTAAAATGATAGAACATTGATTGTAATACATTCGAAGGAAAAACATGTTTCAGTTCCATTTTATTTTCAGAATTTCCTATAACAGATCTCAAAGCTTCACCATGTAAAGTTATTTTTTTCTCCAGACCGCCACATAAAGTATATAATATATACATAGTATAACCAACTGACAACACAGTAAAAAAAATTGGATCTCTATATTTACATGTAATTATAATATATTTTCGTTATTATGTACATACTTTAGTATTGTAGTAATTAAATGTTCAAGTCAAACCAGGACTTCTTATAATATCTCCCCTAAATGTAGGTGTAAAACTGACCGACTAGTATTGCGTATGGTCGGAACACTTGATCAGGTGCAAAAGTATTTGACTTTTTTTCTGTAGGTACTCTGACCATGAAGGTGGAAAAATAAAGAGTTTCTAGATAGAACATTTTGTATAATCAAAATCTTTTGTCATAAAAATCGATTAATTATAGTGGACATTTGGCCATAAAATAGATTTCCAAAGTCTTTTTGCTGTTGATGCCATGGGAAAATCCTTGCAACTTAGCCAATACAACTGTAACTCAGGTTTCTTCTTTAATTAAATTAAACAAATATAAAAATCATGGGACCACACAAACACTGCTTCATTCAGAAAGAATCAGAAATGAACAAATTTTGATGCTAAAGGTTCAATTAAACCCAAGACAACAACGAGGAACTGTTGAAAGAGATGGAGACATCAGATCCCAAATATGCACATTTATCTTTAAAAGAATCCTAAATTACCATGCCCTGAAGCAACATTATTTAAGGTAGAATCCCCTACTCTTAAGTGCTGTGGGGGTGTTTTACTGGAAAAACAACTAATATAGAACAATGATCCCAATTACTGTATACCCCTACCCCTAAGTTCTTACAAATTGCCTTAAACACAACAAAGTGAAAGTTTTGAAGTGGCTATCATAAAGTCCACCCTGAAGCCTTTAAGAAATTGTGAAATTAACAAAAAAAGCATGTCTGAGCAAGAAGGCTAACAAACTTGATTATGTTACACCAGTTCGGTCAGGGGTGGCACGGTGGCTTCACGATCACCTTGCACCTCCAGGATCTGGGTTTAATTCCCTCCTCAGGTCTGTGTACATGGAGGTTGCATGTTCTCCCCGTGCTTGGTGGGTTTCCTCCAGGTACTTCAGTTTCCTCCCACCATCTAAAGACATGCAGATTAGACTAACTGGAGTTGCCAAAGTGCCCCGTAGTGTTGTGAATGAGTGTCTGTGCTCTGCAATGAATTTGCACCATTGTCCAGGGTGTACCCATTGTACTCATGCCCTCCATCATCTCCTTGGCTAGTCTTCAGTCCCCCTGTTACCCTGTATATAAGCTAAAGCATTATAGATGATAAGTAAGTTATATTAGGATCAACAACCAAAAAGAAAATTCCTGCAAAGTATTATGAAAAACATGTGGATTCAATTTGCTCGATTCAAGTCCAAGCGCAGTTAAACATGCAGTTTTTATATCTACAAGCTTACAAGTATTTTTTTATACTTTTTAAATATTACTGCATGAACAAGCAAGTGTAAACATTGTCAGTACCCCCCTTAATAAATATGTATGTGATATTATAATATGCATCAGATCATTCATTCTTTGGAGGGGGGGTGGGTGTCAGGAATGTGGATACTTTTTCGCTCCTTATTATTTATTTATTATTAATAATGAATTATCATTATTAATAATATTATTATTTATTTGTAAATTAGATTAACTGTAATCCAGACTACTGTACTGCTATCATAAACGTACAACCTGTGGAATTGTGGGTTTGGTTACAATTCCTCGACCCTGCTGAGATTTAACTTTGAAATATTTGCAGTAGGCACACCCTGACATATGCTTTCATAATAAAGGAGATAACATTACAACCAGAGTAAAATGAGACAAAATTTGATATGAAATACTTACATGTATTGAACCTGGACCAAGTGTAACAATTGTCAGTTATTATTGGCTATTGATCAAAATGCTTTATCTAGCATGACTTACATAAGTGCTTTGAAATCTATCAATAACTACATCCTTTTACTGGTTCAGTAGGTTACTGACCATCAGGTTTTTTTTTGTTGTTGTTGATCCATTCACTTAAGGAAAAGGTAGGTCTTTAGATGTTGTTTGCAGATTGCCAGTGACTTAGCTGTTCTGACATCTAGAAGAAGTTTGTTCCACCAACTACGTGCCATAAGAGAGAAAGTTTTGATACATGTCTTCCTTTTACCCTGAGAGCTGGTGGGACCAGTCAAGCAGTGTTAGAGGATCTCAACTCAGAGGAAGAACTCACAGGGTGTGATAAGTGCTTTGAGGTAGTTGGGTGTTGGCCCGTTTTTTTTGGCTTTACAGACAAGCATTAGAGTTTTAAATCTGATAAGGGCAGTTACAGGAAGCCAGTGGAGGAAGTGAAGTAATAGAGTGGTGTGGGAGAATTTAGGAATATTGAAAGTCATGCCGCTCCATTCTGGACCAGTTGCAGAGGCTGCACAGAAAAAGACCTGCCAGAAATTAACAAATCCTTCTGATGTTGTTAAGGAGAAATTGATATATGCATGTCAGGTTGACAGTGCAAGCATAAAAAAAGGAGTTAATGTCCAAGAGTAGTCCAAGGTTGCATGCAGTAATATGGGATAAACAAAAGTTTAAGCTGATGAGCGCCCATCTAAGATGAGCTGTCTGCCTGACATACAGAGATCGGGGCAAAAACAGAAGCGTCTGAGGGAGGAAAATGGGAGGATGCGTTAAGTGTTATCCGCATAGCAATGATATGAAAAGCCATGTGAGTTAATGACTTCAATGAGAAATCGAAAGTAGAGAGATTAGAAACCAAATGGAAAGACCAAATACTGAGCCTTGTGAGACACCATTGGAAAGTCTGCATAGCATAAATGTGGATTCCCTCCATATCACCTCATATCTTTGTTCGTCCAAGTAGGAGGCAAACCATTGCCATGCTGTGCCACAGATTTCAATACTCATAAGGATGTACAAAAAAAGACTTGTGGTTTACTGTGTTTGAATGATAACGCTGTAAGGTTGAGGAGTATGAAAACAGATGAGCTTCTCAGCAACAGCCAGGAACAGTCTCTGAGGAATGTGTCACATTGAAACCAGACTGGTTAGAATCTTGGAGGTTGAGATGTGATAAAGCAACAGTTTGTAACAGATTATGTACAAAATATTTAAGGACTTTAGAAAGAAATGAAAGCAGTGAGACTGGTCAATAGTTGCTAATTTTGGATCCAGAGTAGGTTTCTTCATAGTAGTAGTACAATAGTGGTAAAAATGTGTCAGTGAAAAAAAAGGAAAATCCCGAGAATGTACTGTAAAGTTTGTAGTCTTGATTGTTCAGATTGTTCTAGTTTCCTCATTATAAAATGTGTCTTTAGCAGTCAGGGATTCATCATTTAAGTTTTAATGACTGTTCTAGCATTCTCTTCTATGCTTGAACTCTTTGCATTCTAGCAGTTCTCTGTCAGCAATTTTTAATACTTTTTTATAAAAATTATATATATATATATATATATATATATATATGAATACCACAACTAAAGGATGTCATAAGGCCTGCTCAGTCACGCACAGGCTTGCTGAATGTTAAAAATTGTTTTTATTGTCAGTCACATATTGTCCACAATAATAGGTTTATTCATTTGCGTATGTTTTTATTTTAAGTAACTTCTTATTGAGATTTAGAGACATTTGGCCAGTGGGTTTTTAAGGCAGCATGGTGGTGCAGTGGGTGGTGAAAAGATGTTTCAACTTTGGTTTCCCAGATTCAGGCCTGAGATTTCACATTTTCCTGTTTCAGTGTGGGTTATCTTGGGGTTCTCTGGTTTCCTGGGTAGAGTGTGTGAATCTGTGTTTGTGTGTGTGCACCATACCCTGCACTATGCACCATAGTTCCTTTTTGTGCACTGTGGTCTCCATCCTTACTCTGATCAAGAACAAGAAGTTAGTAAAAAGGGATGAATGAGTTGAGGATTAAATTCTATGTTCCAGTGCACTGCAGTGGTTCTTTTACAGTCTTAGGATTGTACTCTACTTTAAATCTTAGATTACTCAGAACCTTAAACTAAATCCCCAGTGGCTTGTAAATATCCAAGCTATTTAATTGATAGGTTTCTGACAACATTTATATTTAACACAATATTTGGCCAATTAAAAAAATGCTTTCACTATATGAAGACAATTTAAGAACGGGTGACTGTCTCAATAAAATGCCTTGATTGCTGTAATTTGATCCTGTATGTGCACATATTTGCTTAGAACCAGGAAGTAAAACTGGTGGCATAATGAAGTGTAATAGTTTTTACAATGTGCCACACCCCTGTGAATCTAAACATACTTACCTAAACAGAAATTAACATGTTCAGTGACAACCTGCTTTCAACTGTGAAGGTTTTCTGACTGGTGCATTCGCTAATTACTGATGTACTTTGACAAGAATGATATCACAGTGCAGGAGATCCTGTGTGTTTTTGAATAATGCTGTACATTTGAGCCAAGCTAGAGGGTCAATGCAGTGAGGCATCACACATAACAACGGCAGATGTAAAAAATGTAAACCTGTTTTAACAATTGTTATCTATACCCTTTATAACAACTGAATTGAATTTTGGCAGCAATGATTCGTATTATGTTTCCTGTGAAGATGTCAGTAGTAGCACCATTGTTGATGCTATCATGCAACCATCAGAAGAGAGGCATACATTTTTTGGACACCTCTGTATTAACACATTATATAGATGAATCTTGAGAATGAATAAGTAAAACTGATTGACATTTATAGACATCAATCACAGTACGGTGATGAGACTTTAGCAACAGTAAAACATTTAAACAGTGTAAAATTATTAAAGAAAGCCATACGTCTATGAATGACTATCCCGGGTGAGGTGGCTCAGAGTCCACTGCAGTCATTCCTGTGAACATTCAGCGAGTGAAACGTCTGTTTCTTGAAAATCGACATATACAGTAACTTGTCGCCAACTTGTGAAAGAGACACATCTCTTTTTCTTTCTTTTTTGTGCATAAAGTTCCCATCTGTCTGTGGGAACTGTATACACAATCATTTACAAACACCCCTTTACACATTACAGAAACTTTGTTTGGGGGTTATTGCTATATCCCCCTGTGCAGTCCTGACTTTGCTCGAAAGGCATTTCCATATGGCCACTATAGGAGTTCCCCCCGAAGCCAGCTTTTCAAACCTGAATCAGGCAGTCCTATCATGGCTTCTGCGTACTGAGAAAATGTTCTACCCTGATGGTATCCAAGCGCTACTAAAACGCTGGATAAGTGCATTAGTGTAGCAAGTTTTTACTCTTATATCAGGAGATCCCCGGTTCAAGCATCCTGACCCTGTAAGTAACTGCAACAAAAATGACTACAATGTCTCCTGATGTGCCGGATGGCATGTGGATGGATCCCTATCCCCATTCACTCTCATAACTGTGTTCTGTTATGCTGCACAAAAGTCCTGGTTTGACTTGAACGCTTGTTTGTTTGTTTGTTTGTTTTCAACGCATGCCAGCTAGGGTAATAACAATAGAGAATGAGCACCAAGAATATTAAAATGAGTTATTTTAATTTCAGGATGACTTCGGGGGCATAAAAATGAGTGAATGTGTTTTACCGTTTTATGGGGAAGTCAACACACACACCACAGCAGCAAGTCATTTATGATTGTGTGTTTTTGCACTCTGATGTAGCTGTGTGAGCTGGCAATAATCTTATTAATGCATTTTTAAAGTTATTAAGTTCTAGATGAACGGTTTTATCTCTGTGTAGTTTTCGCTCTCCCTCCCACTGGCTTTTCACCCCGTCAGCACTTTGCGCTGAGTGTGTTTCGCTCATTCAGACCTCAGTAAGGGCTCTTCAGTGTGGAAGTAGTGTGGAAGTGCACAACAGAAGTTGCCTAGGAAGAGGCTCATACTTTATTCAGCACAGTTGCGTTTTTATAGCAAAGCGACCTTTTTTTCTCCATAGTCGACCTTCACGCATGTCCTGAAGGAAAGTAATATCTTATATGAAAGTGCTTTTGAGATGTTTCGCATTAATGACTAATTAAACTAGGATTCTATTTTTTTTTTTTTTTTTTTGCTAGCTCGCTATCAGTGCTCTCTGTCTGGAATGCTAACAGCTAGCCTGCTAGCTAATCCAGGAGACTTAATATTGTTCGGGGGAAGTTAGCCTGCCTGGTATTGCTAATTTTACAGAGCTAGCTATTTATCAATTTAACGAGTCGGTAGTTTATTTTAACGTGTCTGACGGGATTAGTTTTTTTTTTTAAGTTAATATTCGCACTTGTTTCTTTTTTTGATAGCAAGGCCGCGAATTAGCCATCATCTCACCATTCAGTTAGCTTAGCCTGTTAGCTAGCTAGCTAGCTAGCTAGTCGGGAGGGAGAGTGTGAGGGAGAGAGAGAGAAAGCTAAAGTTCGGCGCTGTGTCTTGAGATGCCCGCGATGTTGGAAAAGGGTACGACGGAGATTTCGGGGAAGAGAAGAGGCAGAAACTCGGTGAGCAACCCGCCGAAAAGTTTCCCTTCGAACGGGAACAGTAATAATTCCTGGGAAGAAGGAAGTTCGCCTTCGTCTAGTGATGACGAGCACGGTAAGTCACGGGTGGTAGCCTCGAGCACTCAGCACAAGTTCTGACACTTTATCAGCCTGTTTCGTGTCTGATTCGTCGGCTTTTTTTTCTTCTCTGAAGGTGCGGGAGGGATGCGAGTCGGCCCACAGTTTCAGGCTGTAGTTCCGGACTACGACCCCGGTAACGTGTGCTGGAGTTTTCTGCGCTGTAGTGAGGGAGCAGGTTACAGCGCGGGCTAGCCTCGAACACAGCCCGTTGTTTCACTAGTGTCCAGTTGCATCAGATCTGCATCACACTGCACCATCATTACTCACTGTTTTAAATAAGATACCTGCATTTTTACCATGTCTCAAGAATATTTATTTCTCCCTACGAGAGACGGTGCAGTCTTTTGCTTAGTATTCATTATTCGAGTTACAGTATATTATGTGCATTATCATTGTGTGTCACCTTTAACACCAGAACAAAATGTCCCAAAGTGTCGACAGGGTCGATCATTACTCTCATGTTATGTGTCCCCCAAAAGTTGGAGGCACACAATTTACACTCACTGTCCACTTTATTAGGAACACCTGCACATTCTTGCATTTTTCTAATCGTGTAGCAGGAGCTCCAGTAAAAGGTCACATGAAAGAAAAGTGTGATCTCTCTGACTTCAGAGATGGCATCATTGAGGCAGGAAGTCAACATTAACTCACTCACCCACCCACAGTCCTGAAGAGTCACACTTCAGGAAAATAAATATATATTTTAATATAGTATTATATTTTAATATTATTGTATACATATTTTAATACAAGTGTATAAATATTTTAACAGCACATTTATTGCTTTACATTATATATTAATATATATGATAATATTGTCAATAAGGTGAATAATATAGATCATACTATTTTTCTTTTCCTAAATTGTGTATACTTTTTTGGCTGACTCTGTCTGTGTGTATATCAAAAAGTTTTAAGATTTGCACGACCCCTTGAACACATTAAAACCCAGCAGTCTAATTCGCTATTGACGGTCTGGGCCCTGGGAATTAATTCTCTATGCACAATGCCGTGAATGTCAAAAAAAGACAATGAGAATTCAGTTGGTCGAGCTCCAGACCTGCCTCGCCTTTTTTGGTCGTGGAGATGATGACCTCAGCTGTGAAGACCTTTGCTTTGTCTCAGGGTCATACCCAGACACCCAGAAGCCGTGTTCTTTTTGCTCTTGGGTCAGCAGCCTGTGGATGAACTTGGCCGCATGTTCAGGTCACACATGAGGATTGCCTGGACTGTGCCGTATGACACTGACAATAGCAGCAATTTTGTGTATTGTTCTTAGACGATCAACATGCACAAGTTGTCGAAGGGTTTCGACATTTCCCGAGGTTGAGCTTGTTGAAGGTCTTCCTTATAACTTCCAGTGATGATCCTTTTCTTTTGGTAATGATCTTCCGCTCTTGAAGCGCACAAGCCACTCAAAACACCTTAAACGACTCATTGCAACATCTTCGTAAACTTGCAGAATTGTGGCGAACGTTTCTGTGGCAGATTTGCCTTGTTTCATGCAGAATTTCATATTTGCTCTTCGTTCTAACTTGCTGTCTAATAAGAAATGGCAGACATTGTAGCACACTTGGTCAGAACAGCACCAGTTGTAAAAGACACAGGGAGATGTATTTTGGCACACTGACTTATGAAGATTGGTGCTCTCTGTGACTGTGTGTGTAGCCTGCTGCCATTTCTTGGCATGTTACAAAACTAGTCTTGAAAGTTTTTTGATGTTTATGTACACACATAGATAAAATGCAGTTAGATCTTAGCAGCTGCCAAACCATATGCTGATTCTAACTTAAAAAAAAAAAAAAAAAATGGATCCATGATGATACAGCATATAATGTGACATGTTCATCTGTGGCTGATATAGTGCCATTTTGACTTAAGGTCACATGGTGTCTGAAAAGATGCACTTACAAATTTCAGAATGTGACTATAACCACAGTAGTAGTTTAAAAACAACCAGGAAGATGACACAGAAGTTACTAAATGTAACTGTGCTTACGAACAGAAAAATTTTCATATTATTTTTATTTTTACTTTGAAAAGTATTTCTTTGTTGCAACTAATTTTCTTTCATCCTAAGAAGATCTTAATTATACATCGATTAGCCACAACATTAAAACCTACCTAAAAAAAACCATTAAGCTCAACATTGAGTAGGTCCCATTCTTCCACCAAAACAGCTCTGACTCCTCTAGGCATGACTCCACATGACCTCAGCAGCCGTCTGGCATGTTAGCAGCAGAAACTAGCAGATAAGTGCTGCAAGTTGTAAGGTGGGTCCTCCACAAATTAGACTGGTTTGTCCAGGATATCCCTCAATTGGATTGAGATTTGGAAAATTTGGAGGCCATTTAAAGAACCTTGAGCTGTTTAAGTTTATACACAGCAAGCTATGATGCATAGAGTGTTATATCTTTTTATCATATAAACCTTTTTTTTTTTTTTCTTTCAACTCTTCAGCAATTTGTGCTACATTAGATCGGACAGGCTAGTCTTTGCTCTCCCAAGCATAAATGACCCTCTGGTGCATGTGATAATGTCACTAATTTACTCGTACATCATTGATAATCAATGTTATGGGATGTTGATGAAAAGACTGATTCTTTTCTTATTATGTATTTATTTGTATTATATTTATATTATTATTAAGTGACACTTGTGATTTTTTTTTTTTTGTCTTGTTAGAAGTGGCCAAGGCGAGTCAGGAGAGGGAGAATCTGGGGATGTTGGTGTGGATTCCTAACCAGACTCTCTCTGAGACTAAATGTGAGTCTAATGTGTAGCAATAATCTCAAATTTTATAGAATTAACACATTACAGAGCAAAAGTGTGCAAATAACAAGTTCTACTTTTAAAGCATAAACATGACAGTTTTTTCGCCAGGGGTTTTTGAACAGTTAAAAGATAAATACAGAAAAGCGAGTTGAGTTAGTTTCTGCAGCAAATGAAACCAGGGGTAGCTCAGTGGTTAAGGCATTGGACTACGGTTCGGAAGATCCCAGGTTCAAACCCCACAACCACCAAGTTGCCACTGTTGGGCTCTTGAGCAAGGCCCTTAACCCTCAACTGCTCAGATGTGTAATGAGATAAAAATGTAAGTCGCACTGGATAAGAGCATCTGCCAAATGACTAAATGTAAATGTTTAATACAATTTGTTTCTGATGTTTTTGTTTAATAAATCTAATCAAGAGGATAAACAACAGAGTATTTATAAAATCTCACAAACAACATAATAAATTTCCATGAAATAATTTGTAAGTTAATATGGGGGTAAACTCACATTTACAGAAGGTTCTATGAGGAACTCACCATACAGTTCTGAGACAGCTTCTTTTTTTTTTCTTTTTTCTTTGCAATGGGTTGATTTTTAGTCTAACATGCTTCAGACAGTTTGTTTATTTATGAACACCATGTCATACATTTTAGTTGTTTATTGATGGATTTATTATTATTAAATCTCATTAAACTTGAAAAAAGAAAATTGTTAAAAACATTTAGTTTCTCTGTACATCGTGACTGTGACATTTGTTCATGTCTAGGCGCCTTCTACAAATGTACGAAAAAGTCTGCGTACGAAAAAGTCTGCTAACATCACCAAATGAACAATTATTTTACTTAGTTAAGCAACACATTTTACATTTACATTTATTACAAGCCTTAGGTAATGTTTATAGGGTATGTACAGGAACAGTAACATTTATGTTAGTGTAATAATAAAATGATGAACTTCTGACCAAGTAGATTCAAGAATCCCAATGTGCTGTAGTCTAATCTTTACTGAACTTTATGCACATCTGGGTGTGCCTTTACTTATGGGGTATACATTCCAGATTCATCAGAAAATGTCCTTAATGAAAAACAATCTCCGTAATCTGTGTTATGACTATGCTTTCCACTTTTTTTAACACAGTGGATGAATATATTGCAATAGCCAAAGAGAAACATGGGTACAACATGGAGCAGGTAAAACTCTCTTCTTCTTTTTTTTTTTTTTTTTTTTACAGTTGATATGTCAGTGTATTAAAGATTTATGTGTTTCTCAATCTTATTTAGAATAATATTCTCTATGTACAAGACTTGTATCAAATAATATGATCATTAGTTAATGAGAATTTTATATTTAATATTTATTTATATATTATGATGGTTTTCTTTCTGACAGGCATTGGGAATGCTTTTCTGGCACAAACACAACATTGAGAAGTCTTTAGCGGACCTGCCCAACTTCACCCCTTTCCCTGACGAATGGACTGTTGAGGACAAAGTGTTGTTTGAACAGGGTTTCAGCTTTCACGGCAAGACTTTCCATCGCATTCAGCAAATGGTGAGCCACCACAAGCAATTAACACTGCAATTAACTATTAATCTAGTGGATTAATGGTGATATGATGTACTTTGATTTGGTGTTATTCAGTTTAATGAATGTAACACTATGAACCATGATTCAATACTTTTTTTAATTTCGGATGTACATCTTTTTCTTTCTTCTTTTTTTGCACAGCTTCCAGACAAATCTATTGCAAGCCTTGTGCGATTCTATTATTCCTGGAAGAAAACACGCAGCAAAACCAGTGTCATGGACCGCCATGCACGCAAACAGAAGAGAGATCGGGAGGATAGGTCAGCCGTACTTATCCATAAAGTCATATATATTTGAACACACACACACATGTATATATAAATGTTTAAATGTAATTTCAGTGCAGACTTTTTTATTTAAAATAGATTTACATTCAAATTGAATAAAAAATAATGAAGTAATTGGGCAAAAATTTCTAGCATTAATATTTACTGCAAATCCTATGGATTCAATAGGTGCGTTTAAATGCATGCTTATATTTCACTAATAACTGGAGTAAAAGTCCAATCAAAATAAAAATGCATCATGTAGCCATCTCGAATGGAACAGTCTCACCTGATCTGTCCTGATCGGAATAAAAGGGCGGTGTCGACCTTTGATAATTGGTTTAATAAGAGATCACTTAATTTGAATTTTACTTTTGTGCATGATTGCCCCATGTGAGCGGTAAGATGAACTGATGTCACAAGCTTCCTGGGAATCAAAGTTTTCCTTCATTCCTGGTCATTAACTAACTAGTCTTTACATTAGACTGTCATCCTCTGGCTCTCGGTCTTCGGTGGAAGCAACGGGCACTGATTGGCTTAAAAATAAATGGTCTAACCATTCTAATCATAATAAAGAATGAATTGTTATAGGCAATCAAAAGGCAGGAAACAAAATTTGACGAAACTTAAATTAAAGTTGAAAAAAAAATACTTCTTTACACATTTATAAATATTATTTCAGATTCCTGGCAGATTAAACGCATCACATTTCGTGAAACCCGCTTTTCGCACCTCTAAAGAGATATATTCTTAAGATTAAGAGCTTCACATTATTATCTTTCAAGCATGTAAAATAGGAATTTTATTAAAGCGGTGTAGGTGTATACAGTTATGTTGGAATTTCTACTCTGAATGCTTTAAATTGGGTTAAAAAAAAACATTGTCCATGGAAACACTAAGCTAATAACTGCCTGAAACCTGAAACCCACACACATCACCAGACACTGTGTTTCTACCCTGGGGTGATGTGCCGGGCGTTACTGCACCTGTCTTCAGTTCCTGCTTGTTTTTGGGATGTTTTGCCTTTAGCAAGTGCAGTACATACTCTGTCAGGTGATTGACGTGGCCTGTGTGGAACATCTCATTTGTTTTGCCTTCTCATTTCTGGCTCTTTTTGACTGAATCTAATCCAACCTTGTTGTTTTGGAGGCTTATAGCAGTTTACAGTATGTGACTTTTAGCAGTTACAGTTTGTTTATTTTGGTGAATACTTCTCTTGATTGTTGACTTTTACCATTTTAGCATTTTGTCTACACTGGTGAGGCAAATTTGTTGCTCACATTAAACATTAGAATTGTGTAATAAATGTGAGCTCAGTGACTCTAATCGTGGCATGTTTTTTTCTGCCATGAGGCTGCTATGAGGGTATCACAGACTGAATTCTTTTTAAAATCCACAATAATGACGGTAGGTTCGCGCTAATATATGACTGACAGAGTCCCCTGATTTAGGCTCAAGGCTTCCTGCGACCCTATACAGTAAAATTGGTATAAAGAATAAGTGGTATTGAGTGAAAATACAATGCGTAAAGCCAGAGTCTCATCTTTTCCAAATTTTACTTTTATATCATCAAGATTCAGGACATCAGTGCATCATTAAATAACATGGTCAGTTTCAGCGTTCCCTTCTGTTGGTATTAATTAATAAGCAAGTAGATTTTAAAATCTGTTGTTTTGTTGTATTGTTTTAATGACTTGTTGAAATATTTTGTTTCTAAGTGATGATGAGGCTGAGGAGACAGGCTGTACCTCTCCAGGCAACACAGAACTTGATGCAAACAAGGAGGAAAAAAAAGAGGTGGAGACTATTTTTCCCCTGTAACTGTAAAAAGTTATCTGTGTATAAAATAATGTGTTTTTCTCCGTTTTTTTTTTTCCTTCTGGGACGTGAATTCACATTCCTGCACACCCTTGTTTAAATCCTTTACCTTTGATCTGGTTTGATGTTTTTACCCTTATAAAGAGTATTCCTACAGTATTTCTAACCCCTTTTTTTTTTTTCTTTTTTCTTTTGCTTCAGGGTTCATCTGGACTTGAAAAACAGGATATAAAACCTGCGGTTGTCCAGAAGGTAACAGCACATGTATATATATATATTATATTATATGTTAGGCTTTTACATTTGCCTAAGTAGCAGTTCATTTTTATCCTGCTGATTTATTTACTTTTATATTAAATCAAGACTAAAGTGGGTGTATATTGCCTAAAAGCAAATGCATATGATAGTGCTGGTATTAAGGAGTGGTTTTGCCTTCTTTTATCTTTTTTTATATAATTATAAACCACAGTTGCCCCATAAGTCCCATATTTTGAACCCATTTTTAGCCAGCACCTTTGGCAGAAAAACCAGCTCATGTTAAAAAGGAAGCTCAAGGTCCAAGGAACCATCACCGGGCCAAAAGAAAGCCTCCCAAAGGCATGCACCTGAACCAGAGCGATGTGACCGCCATGTCGAGCAGCGGCCCAGCCGCAGCCAGCGTTCTCAGGCAGCTGGACATGGAGCTCATCGCCATTAAACGACAGGTTTGTTTTATTCAGACTTAGAATAAAGAAGGCAGATAGAATATCATGGTGCACATTTAAACATTAGACTGTTGAACCTTTGTACAGATCCAAAGCATCAAACAGAACAACAGCGCCCTAAGAGAAGCACTCGATACAGGGGTAGAGGAATTTCGGCCTTCTGAGGTAATCGTAGTACTATACTACAAGTTTTTTTTTATTATATTTTTTTTAAAACACTTAAGAATTTAAAATGTAAATGTATTAATGTTTTAAACATATAAAGTGAGAGACTGCTGGGGCAGTGTTACATTATTTCTGTGTTTTTTTTTAATCTAATTTAAGTATACTGTTTTTAAAGGTAAATCAGAAATTCAACGCACGCTGGACTACAGAAGAGCAGCTTCTTGCAGTACAAGGTAGGTTTGCAGGGTATTACTCACTCATGCACGTATTTAAGTACATCACATATTTTGAGTGGTTGTAGGCGTGAGGGTGTCTTGCTTAAGGGCTCAACAATGGCAACTTGGTGGTGCTGGTATAAATATAGTTTTTGAATGTCTGAAAAAAAATAGTAAAAATTATTTTATTGTGTTAGAAAGATACTTAGATTGTGAGCATGTACCCTGTCTAGGACGAAAAAGTTTGTTTCAGAAGGGTCAAATTATTGGCCTGAATCAGGCCAAAACAACTAAGGAGATTTTAAGTTGCGTAATTGGGTTAAGAACTGTCCAACACATTATTACAATCTGGAGGGATAGACATGAACTGTCAGCTTTGTCTAATAAATGGATGAATGGAAAAAGCATTGTAAAAAAATCAGATCTACTTTGTCATAGTAAGAGCGTTTCTACACATAATATGATAAGAACTTGCTGGATTGAGACTAAACTGCTGTGTGGCCATAAGAAAGCCACTTATTAAGTCTTTGGCTACAGCACATAAAAACTCCAGACTGGCCCAATTCCAGAGCAATGAGCGTATCAGGGTAAGAAGGAAAGCACGTGAAGCAGTGCGCACCTATCATGCGTAGTGCCTATTGTACAAGCCTCTGGACGCAGTATGATGCTTCTGTCAGTCAGGTCTAAGCGGGTGATTGTCTCACAATCTTGGTTTTAAAAATTTTAACTGGTAAATTTAATTTAATGCTTTTTTTAGGCGGGAGCAACAAAGTTTGAAGTATTTGTGAATGGTATTTTACTTATCGTTTAACACTTTTTTTAACATAATTTTCAAAAAAAAAGTCTTACAAAATCTCATTACCGCAGCAGTCTAAAAACACCAACACTGTTAGAAAAGGAAATATATTTTCACATTTTTAAAAATGGGTTATTGATAGTCATGCACAGTTACTTGTTACTTGTGAAGTTCTAAAATATTTATTACTGCATTACCACAATACCTTTCACAATTTACAACCATTTTATTTAATTTTTTATTTCGATGAAGCCAGACACTTTTCCAAAAAATGTTCAAACCTGAAAGAACATTATTTGTAGATTCTGCGCATGGATTAAAATCAAAGTATTCATTTTTCTTTTTATGTGTAGGTTTAGGAAATGAGGTTAATTATGTGAGTAATAAGTATACTAATCTGAGATTTATACTGAGAGACATATACTAATTTGAGATAATGCAGTTTAAAACACTTTTATTGTGGCGTTTTTCAAAAATACAAAAGCCAAAAAAAAAAAACATCATTAAAACAGGAATAAACAGGTCAAAATTTCAACGTGTACCTAAAAAACATGAACTATCTTACCATGGCATTAAAAAAAAAAAACATGAAGATGTTCTCTTTAAAAGTTACACGGTTGGACAGGATTAGGAACGATCTGGAAAGTTTGGGGGACAAAAGTAGGGAGGCCAGATTAAGATGGTTTGGACATGTTCAGAGGAGGGAGAGGGAGTATATTGGTAGGAGGATGTTGGACATGGAGCTGGCAGGCAGGAGGCAAAGAGGAAGGCCAAAAAGATGGTATATGGATGTAATAAATGAGGATATAAAGCTCTTGGGTGCAGAAGATGGGGATAGATAGATTGTTGACTGTCTACAATAAAACAAATCATAAAGCAAGTTTACATTTAGTCAATTCTAAATCTATTTACATTCATAAGAGATATTTTAAAAGTCATACACAATATGATTCCTGAAACATAAGTTTTGTTTACCTCAACTGGCCTTAATGTTGCGGTATATGAGAGTGGTGTTGCGGAGGATAAGGTTCTTCAGTATGTTTTGCTAACAATAGAGAAGCTATGACGGCTTTGCCAATTTATTTTTCAGTGCATGTTATTAGACCCTAATAAAGTACTTTTACATAAATTGTAAATCTTACCAAAACTTCCTGATGATCTTATCTGGTATGCACCTTGGAGTAACTGTCCTATGTGCTCAATCAGTATTTTATTTTTTTTCTGTTATCCAAAGTAATCTAGTAGATCATCCTTTTTTCACCCTAGATTTTTTTTTGTTTATTTGTTTAAATTACAACATAAAAACACCAGCCAGTGAGATTGCGGTAAATGAGAATTTCAGAGCAGAAAATGCAGTAAAATAGAAAAATTATTAATTCTCATATTAAAATTACATATTGTGCAAAGTAGAAAACAGTATTGTCTTTCTTCTTATGCTTTTTTATATTACTAAATTGCACATTTTATACTTAAAATCATTAGTGTGGTAATAATGGTTTTGTGAGAATCACCGAAGCAATAAAAATTAAGTTACCTGATTGCACTGAATAACCTCCAGGTTGTTCCTCCAGGTTAGACTTTTCTTCCCTGATGGCATGAGCATGTTCCAGGACTCAAATTATAAGAGTGGTTGTTAAAGATAAAGGTGATTGAATGAAAACTTTACTGTGTGCACATATTAAAAAAAAAATAATTTTCTCCCATGTCTTTTAGCTATTAGAAAATATGGAAGGGATTACCAGGCCATTTCTGATGTAATTGGCAACAAGTCTGTGGGGCACGTGAGGAACTTCTTTGTAAACTACCGTCGACGTTTCAATTTGGATGAGGTGCTGCAGGAGTGGGAGGCCGAGCACGGTGTCGAAGCCTCCAAGAGCTCAGAGGAAGAGAAAATGGAGGTGTCGTCTGAGGAAGGAACCGCCACCCCCGTACCCACAGAGGACCAGAAGGAGGTCTGAAGGTCTTGAATCAAGACAACACATTCCATTTCATGTCCTTAGTAATGTTTAAAAATACTCCAGCTTTAAAAGAAAAAAGAAAAAAACCAATCGAAACATTTTTGTCAATTGCCTCAGATTATAATCTTAGATGTGCAGGCGAGAAGGAGGAAAGGAGCAGTGCTGTATGTAATAAAAATAAAAAACATAAAATACAAACTGAAATACTCATTTATTGCATATGTATTAAAACATTTTGAAAAGCTGGTGTCTGTAGATTTTTACAAAGAGATGCACCAAAGTTTAGGTCTCTTACACGTGCACAGTAAAATATATGCATAGAATAAAATAGATAATCACTTAGGAACACTCTTTAAATAACAGCTTGTTTTTTGTCCAGGAGGCTCTGCCTACAGAAGCACAGACCCCCTCTGCCTCTTGAGTGGCCACATCTGAGAGATCTTTTGCTTCTGATCCAAATGCAATCTGCAGTCCTGTTAAAGGCATGATGTGCTATAGAGGCACTGACAAGTACCCACCATTCCCACCAGTCTCCTTGCTGCTGCTGCTGCTCCTTTGACTCAGCTGAAATCAATGATTCTTACATCTCCTGCAAAGTGGAATCTCAACTGGCCCAACCCAGGAATAAAGATAGTATTTACTTTTGTAGTGTCACTGCCAGCAGGAAATAGTTTCTCTGTCAGGTCAATGTTGTGCCTGGTGCTTCAAGCGCTGTATTCAGTGAACCTTCAGAAACACCGAGAAGTGACGCTGGCTGGATTTTGTGATCAGCGTCAGAGGAAGACTTGACTTCTGTTAAAGTTTTAATAAACATTGTTTCCGTCATCCCTCATAACTTGCTAGTTTACTTTAGTGTAGCATCCAGTTCTTGCATACGTTTTGTTCCTTATCAGTTTGTACAGTGATCACGTTAAGTTTTTTTATTTTAGGAGATTTGTCATTATTACCATCACGACTTAAGCTGTTCATCTATTTATTTGCTTAATAAGGTGTTTCAGAGGAATAGTAGTTTTTAGAAATTATGAAATAACCTGTATTGAGGCATTCTGGAAGTGAATTATATGAACAGCCTGAAAATTCATCCTGTGATTCTGTTTAATTGATTCCTCTGTCAGCGTTGGTGCTGCATGAAATCAAGATAATTAGCTGCCTTTAAGGTTGTGGCGGTGAAGTCGTTTAGCAAAGTTAGTATCAGTATGTTTATTTATTTAACCATGTTTAATATATAGGTAAGCTTTTTTTTTCTTCTTTCAATGAGACAGACAGGTGCAGAGATGTGAAACTATTTACTGCCACTTTTATCTCCCTAAAACGGGCTCTGCCTCAGTGATGCGCTACAGAATATAGACATTTCTGTGGAACTCATGATGCCTTGGCCTTGTTTCAGCTGGAATGTAAAGTTTGTTTCCAGCTCTATTTTAAATCCATCCACATAATTTTAATGAATTAATTTTCTGAACATTTGGATGAATAAAGCCATATAGATAACCAGAAATAATCTATTGAATTATGAAATAAGCCAGTCTAGGTGTTAAAATTGTGAATTTCCCCAATAAGATTTTATTTTAAATATAGTGAATCAGGCTATCAGGTTCTCATTTAATTAGCATTTAAATAAGTTGCTTAAGTAATTCATTAAGAAGGAGGTTTAGTAATGGACTGTTTAATTGTTCAGGGTTGTGTGTGAAAATTGCAAAATAAATGAATTTAACTAGGATTGTTACTTAACTAAATGCAGGCTGTCTGTAATAATACGCTGGATTTTTATTATATATCTATTTTAAATATTATTTTTGGTATAATTTTTTCTTCTGGGTTTTTAATAACGTGTGCTACGGTCTGTCTTGCATGTATGGGCAGTTATTTGATAAACCTGGTCCAAGTTTGAAGGTTTGTTCTCCAGTGAAATATGTGGATGCAAGTTGTTTCAATGATTAAAGCACTACATATTACAGTAATAAATGCAGGCTACTGATTTTTGGACAAAAATTGTCAAGTCTGTTCTAAGGTTCATTTCTTTTTCTCCAAACATTTAACATTTTTTTTTTTACCGTGCCAGAACCACAAATGGGAAGACTGATTTATGGTTGTTGGTTTTGTGTGTGTGTGTGTGTGTGTGTGCGTGCGTACATGCTTCAGTGTAATTTTTTTTTTTCTTTGACTATGCAGACTTTTCCCACATATAACCGGTTTGTCACATTAGCCACAGAATAAACCAATGGGATTTAAGCAAATAATGGTGTGCGTGTATGATTTAAACCTAAACACCATGTTGTCAGAACTAATGACTTGCATTTCATTCTTGTAATGAGTTTAACTCAATACTGAGTTAGTGTTGCAGTTACGAGACGATTGTAGATGGTGCGTGAGTCAACAGTTGTTTTTTAAACTTGTATTTTTTTTCTTACAGTACTCCATCTTTTAAAAGATGACATCTAAAATATCAGAGAGCTTTATCTGAGAGGGAAGAAGTTTAAATTTCCTTTTAATGGTTATTTAAAGGATTAGCCACAAGTTACATTTTTAGGTTTATTTTTACTGTTTCTTAGTACATTTTTTATAATTTTATTTAGATTTATATATATATATATATATATATTTAAACTGGATGAAAAATTCTCCATGGTTTGAGATTGCTTTTACTGCTTCTTCATAAATGGATCTCGTGTTTACTTGATCAATTTTTTCATGTAACATTTGGCTGTCTAGACTGCTCTGAGAGGAACAAAATAGAAGAGAATACTAATGTAAATGTTTTTTGGTTTTCAATGAAATAGAAAGTGAAAGCAGTTCCATCCAGTTGTAAATCTGCAGCATTGTGTAATCTTTTTTTGTAAAATGTCCCAGGACCCATTCATCAATTCAGCTGTGTTTGTATTACACTTCTAACAATTGCTACAAAACAGTTTTAGTGAATAATAAATAAAAAAATGCATGCAAGTAATTTAAAACACGTACGGAAAAAGAATAGACTATAACCTATTTTTTTCCCTGATGAGCAATCCGAGGGTGATGGTGGCAGGGAAAACCTCACTGAGATGACAATAGGAACAAACCTTGAAAGGAACTAGACCCAATAGATAAACCAACCTCATTTGGGTGACATTATATAGTATCACTCATTAGAACATAAATCACTCCCTGGTTTATCTCTGTGGTATGAGGTTGAAAGTTCAATAAAACAGGAAAGGTGTTTAAGTAAATATAGAGTCCACCTTTATTTTTGGAGAATATAATGTAAAGTCCACTGTGGTTTCCAAAATGCATTTTTAAAATGAAGTAACAAACCAATGTAGAAGAGACCAGACAGCGCAAAGCAGTTTGATCTTGTCGAATCACGCAAGTTGGTTTTCCCCATCTCCAGGGTGTGTCCACTGCCACATCTAGCTCATTGTGATGTAAATAATTATTGTAACCGTGTACTGCACTTGTTTACATTAGATGTAGGACCAGGACACTACCTGTCAAAACCTTTCACACATACTCATTAAAAGATTTTCTTTATTTCACCCTATGAAATAAAATAAAGAAATCACTATAGAAAGCAAAAAAAAGGACCAAAGCCTAAAGTTTGAGATAGTTTAAAGAAGCCACTTTTCGATTTAATGCCATCTTTGCACACTCTTGGCAATTTTTCAAATACCTTAAAGACATAGTCATCTGGAATTATTCTCCAACAGTCTTGCAGGAGTTTACATGTTCAGCACTTGTTGACTGCCAGCAAGGTAAACTATGGCTACTTAAAAAAAAAAAAAAATTATGAAAAAAACTAAAAATATGAGGCATCTTTTTTTTTTGTTTGTTTACCACATAATTTTATATTGTACAGTGGGGGAAATAATTATTTGATCCCCTACAGATTTTCTAAGTTTACCCACTTACAAAGAAATAAAGGGTCTATAATTTTTATCATAGGTTTATGTTAAAGGACCAAATATCAAACATCCAAAAATGTTCCAGAAAAAAGCACATGATACAAATGTTATGAATTAAGATGCATTTCAATGAGGGAAATAAGTATTTGTATAAACATGACTTAGTACCTGGTAGAAAAACCATTGCTGGAAAGCACAGTAAGAAGACGTTTTTTGTAGTTGTTTACAAGATTTGCACACATCTTGGGATGCATTTTGATCCACTATTCTTTACAGATTTTCTCTTAATGTTTAAGATTTCTTGCCTGTTGCTTGGCAAATCGAAATTACAGCTCTCTCTGTGAATTTTCTATTGGATTAAGATCTGAAGACTGGCTATACCACTCCATGACCTTAATGTGCTTAATGAGCCACTCCTTAGTTGCCTTGGCAGTATGTTTGGGGTTATTTTCATCGTGGTGTGGTTTGAATGGAAGCTGAAGATTTTGTGGACAGGTGGCTTTTATACACATACCACATTGTTGTTGGGAGCACTTTCTTAAATTAATATGTGTACCACAAGAGCACATAACTTAGTTTTATCAATATTTATATTCATATCCATATGACCCCTCACTGCATGACTCCACATGGTGGAGGTGTGCTGTGGTGTCTGACACCAGGATGTTAGCAATATATCTTTTGAGTTCTGTGGGCTGCAGGTCAGGGTCTCTGTGTGGATTGGACTAGTTTGGTCCAGTCCATCCCATGGGCACTCGATTGGATTGGGATCTGGGATCTCTTGGAGGCCAGGTTGGCGGTCTTTGGCTCCTTGCCTGCTGGGCCACGTGTGCAGTGGTCTGAGGTGCACTGGGTTTTGTGGTAACTTTATATAGTTGGATCATTTACTTTTTTTAGCGGGTTGTGCTGCATTGGCTTTTCTGTGGGATCGGACCGGACATGGTGGCTTTTGCTCCTCACAGGCATGAATGATCCTTGTGAAAAGATTTCCACATTTTGTTATGCTTCAAATTCATCTTAAAAAATATTTTAAATAATTTATTTCTCATCATTCCATACACACGACTTCACAATGACAAAGTAAAAACAGGTGTTAGTAGCATTTTTTTAATTTATATATAAATATCCCATTTACATACATATTCAGACGCTTTATTAGGACACTTTGAGCTCTGGGCAATCACACTCTGGTGTCTCTTATTTATATGAATTTTATTAGAGCCCACCCTTGTCTAAATTAATTCATTGGGGAACGTCACACACTGTATAAGGTCAAACAGTAAATGGTGTATGTCAGAGTGAAAACAAAGCCATGAAGTTGAGAGGAATTATCTGTAGACAGGATGGTGTCAAGACACAGGTTTGCGGAAGGATACAAGGAACTTTTGATGTGCTGCCAAGTGCCTAAGAGTACAGTAGCCTGTAGCATTCTCAAATGGAAGAGATTTGGAACAACCAACAATCTTCTTAGATCTGGCCATCTAGCTGACCTGACTAACTGTGTATGAAGAGGCTTGGACCTGTATATCCCAGGAGACTTAGGGCACAAGGTAGGACGGGGTGCCAATCCATCGCAGGGAACATACACACACACACACACACTACAGCAATTTGGGAACGCCAATTAGCCTAACCTGTATGTCTTTGGACTGTGGGAGGAAACTCACCATGCATAAGGAGAGCAAAAGCAAGAGCAAGAATCGAACCCAGAAACTGGAGCCACCGTGCTGCCTCTATCACAGTAACAGGAAGCATGACAGAGTGTTAAAATACCAAAAGAAAGTCTTTTAAAGGAGACAAATAGGTCAAGAAAAGTTTTACAATATACTTTTTGCTTAGCCATGTGATTTGGAATCATTATAATATTTGGGGTTTTAAAAAATTGAAAAGTAAGCGATGCAAGCAAATAGTACAAGAGTGCAAAAGAAGAGACATAAAGTGGCACCAAACATTTTAAATAAAAGTTCCCATAGGATAGCAGTCTGTAAAATCATGATCACGTGATTTTTAACTTTTTGCATAAATTTGTATAAATTTCACTTCCGGTTTCGTGCAACGCTGCGTCATGCACTTCAAAAGAAAAAAAGCGAATTTCAAAAGAAAAAATATTCATTGTATCTGTGTATCGTATTTATATTTGTACATTTACGCTCTACCTTTTATGTGTCTTGTTTTATTAATTCGGCATCTTAAAGTGGGAAAGAATAGTCATGAATTATTGTATCAAGCCTCTCTCTTTTTTCCCCTAACATGATAGCTCGGGTGGAGGATGGTACAGTATTTAACCGTAAGTGATTACATAGTTAAAAAAAAAAAATATATATATATAAATATATATATCATTCGACGTTCACACCTTCACATTGCACTGTAAGTGCGATGAAAAACAAGCAAAAAATTGAGCTCAAATTTTGAAACGAATTTTGTACCCCATCCGGTTATTATTTTCTGTTTCCCACACTCGCACTGTTGGTGCGAGCCACGGTGTGTGTGTGTGAACAGGGTGCAGTTTGGTCCAATCAGCTCCAGCGAGCCTGTTCTCCGTACAACGCTTAAAAACTCCGCCGAGGCTTTAGCGCGTGCGCAGAGCGCCCTCTCGCGGCCAAACTTCAACGGCGTCTCTCTCTTTTTTTTTTTTTTACTACGGGCTTTTTTTTTTTTTTTTTTGACGGGGATTTCCTGAGGAAGTCGGAGCGAGGGGGCTTTCCAGTTACTCGATTTGACATCAACAGCGCACAAGGCTTTTTAACGCTGTGGATTTTTTAGCTTCTCTACGGGCCAAATTGCGCACTTTTTTCTTCCAGACTGGACACCCGACCATGAAAAGGTTCGGTGTGTGGTGTGGTGTGTGCGTGTCGGTGGCCGCGGCGTGTGTGAGGATCAGCGAGGACGCGTTGGTGTTTGAATTGTAGTCGCTGGTGGAGCGTTCATGAAGTGGACAAGCCGCCGAGGCTCCGGCTGTTACTACATTGTTCTGAGGCGAAACCCAGTGCTGCAATACCGGACGACGTCCATAACTGATTCATGTAAGTGCTCCGAATATGTGTGTGTGTGTGTGTGTGTGGTGCTAGCTTTTGGTTTAGTTAGCAACAACCTGTGTCAAGACAAGCCCTAAGGAGCTCCGGGCTCATTTAACCACAAAGCTATGTGGCTAGCACCTCTTTTAGTCTGGCCTTCGTCGCTCAAAAATCATTTAAAGGGGTCACAACGGGACGAACAAAGAAAAGCAAACAGCTAGCCTTAAAACCTAAAACCTGTCTCCAGTCAGCTCAGCTCCTCACATCAGGACACTATCTGCACTGTGGACATGGAGGACAAGTTCATCTTCCATCCATTGAGGATTTTTCTTTAACCAGGCATGGATGGAAAACAACATCATCATCATCATCATCATCATTTTGTTGTCTTTTTTCTTTTTAACCTAGGAAAGTCTGGTTCAGGCCTCTGAACTACTGATGGAAAAACCATGATGACACACAGCTGAGTTTAACTCTCTATTGGATTCAGAGTTTGTGCTGAGGCATTGTCAGTCTTTGGGCAGGATGTTGGGGTTACTTTTGATCGCTGGGTGCTCTTTCTCACTTCACACCCTGAGCCATTTGAATCTGACATCTGTTGAACTCTCAGAATAAACAAGGTAAGGTCCCTGACATGCTCCACCACACACACACGCGCGCACACACACTTTTGGGACCTAGTGTCAGCGTAACAGAATACATGTGCATTCGCAATTTATCACACTATTTATTTCATCGCACGCACACACACACATATCTCAGGACGTTTATTTAAAAACCATAATAATTTGCGAACATTAAAGTATAACTGCGTCTTCCCCTTAACTGTGTGTGTCACAACTGGTTGATCTCTTCCTCCTGTTGAAAGGTCAGACGAGAATAGGCTGATATTCCCCTTTAGACTTTTGTTTCATTTTTGCTATGATTTCTCAGGCAGTGCAGGCATGTTCAAAGAAAACCTCCTTTACCTGGACGCCATTCAGCCCTGAACTTACACTCTTGGTGGATTGGGTTACACACTTCACCGCCAGCTCTTTCTGGTGTTAAATTCTGTCGGACTCGGATGTGGAGCTCGGGGTGAGACGGCACAAATGGTCTGTCTCCATCAGAATTTTTGCTTTCTGTGTTTCTGAGGCAAGTTCCTTAGTCTGTGTGTCCTCTTTTTATCCTTGTTCAGGGCTATTCAAAGCTATTGTATTACAATTAGAGGAATAGATTTGGTCAATTAATTAGGAATTATATGAAACCAACACTGAAGTAACATTAAAGCTTTAATCTTTGTTAATCTGTAGAGGAAGGGGAAAAAAACATGGTTGATGGAGTTCAGGCAGATAACAATTTTTTTGAGCGAGAATCATGAATATGGTAGGTGTTGTGTTTAATAGTCAAATAATTAAGTGGTTGTTTCACTTTTAATTGTGTCAGGCTATGAGATGTTCCCGTGTCTAGCATGAATCTCTTAAGAACTGCTTTTTTGTGTGCGTGTCTGTGTGTTGTCAGCTATGACGGCAGGGAATGAGGCAGCAAACTGAAAAGCCCCTTAAATATTCCCGGAAGCTCCCAGAGAACTACACGTTTTGGTCAGCTAATAATACACTGCCTTCCCCAGGATGGTTTTGACTGTTATTTCATTTCTCTTTCATGTGATGATGCAGAATAACGCTTAAGTGTCCTCTTTTCAGGGACAGCACTCACAGTCTCGATACCCAAGTTTGGATTTGTAAAAAAGAAAGAAAAAAAAAAAAAGCCCGGTGTGACTGAAAGAGAGATGCAAATATGTCAAACAGAAGCGAAATCAAACCCCGAGTTTCTCAGTAACCTGGATACTTGAATATATAAACATACGGGGGATGTGATGGTGTAATAATAAAACATAGCATTTACACGAATATATAGAATTTAAAAGTGATTCTATGATGCGCATTATTTCGTTTAGCTCATGCTTCTCTGTAAGTTCCTACGCTCTCTCTCAACAGATGATTAAGCATCTTCATATGACGCAGCAGACAGACTTGAATGCCTGGATCCCACCACAGCTGTGTGGTTGTGAAGGGTTGCATGGCATGCACTATACTTAGTTTTTAATTGTTTTGGATCAACCACATATTAATTTAAAATGAATTTTTTTTCTTCTCAACACTGGCATTGTGAAATATCTGTGCGCTTATTTATGTTTAAAAAAATTGTAATGTGTAAGAGAAATTCTGGACAAGACTTTCACCATAATCTGCCCTGATGAAAATCTTTTGTCATTTAGGGAGACACTTGCGTTAATGTGTTTAGTCATTCTACATCTCCTGTTACCGAAATCGTTTCGTCATCCTACCATTTGGTTTTTAAAGCTCTGTGTTCTTATCAGAATGATTGAAAAGGATTTCTTACTGCTGACTAAGAAGTGTCTTCTTTGTGGCCATGAAGTGCTATAGAGTAAAATAGTTATAATTTTTGTATTACTCCTCCTTGTATGTGTGTGTATACGTTAATAAAGTAACTGGTGCCCCACAACTCCAGGGTCCTTGGTTTGATCCTGAATTCATGTTACTGTGTGTGTGGAGTTTTGCATGTTCTCTCAGTGTCCACATGCATTTCCTTAGGATTCTCAGGTTCCCTCTCCACTCCTAAAAAACTTGCAAATGTGCGGATTGTCTGCGCATGGGCGTCTGCGATGAACTGGCATATTCCTGCCTCATGCCCAGTGTTCTGGATCCGGCACCACCATGACCAGAGTAAAGTGCTTAATGAAGATAAATCAATGAACTCTTGATCTCGGCGAACGCTAGAATGTGATCAAACAAATTGCTTTTGTACAAAAAGCTCTTTCAGCATTATTCACACTTCTTAGTGTTCAAGCATGTCTTAAGTTTGCAAAATACCAATACCAAGCGCCTCTGCACATGATCTACATGATCGCTGTTTTCCTTTTTTTTTCAACCCTCCCCTTTTTTGTTCTTTGTTTTTTTTTTTTTGTGCAGAATTGTGCTCTGGCCTGACTTGTGGTGAAATTGTATTGAAAAAGGCCTGCAATGTTACTCCAGGAGCATAACTGTGGCAGAGCCTGATGAAGGTATTTCAAGTTGGGCGGTGTGGCATTGCTGGGACCTTCCTCTGTGCTTGGTTTAGCGAGGCACTTGGCTCCAGTGAGATATTATTAGTGCCAAAGAGTTATGTCTGTTATGAAGGGGTTTCCCAGGCTGTGAGCTGCTGGTCAGGAGCTCTTGATGTGGCAATGCAAGGCCAGAGCTTAAGCGTTTGAAAATGGAGCAGTAGATGACGGTAACTTATTTGTCTGGTGAGCTATAAACAGTGCTGGAGTAGATTCTCAGTGTGTGTGTAAGAGAGAAACACAGACGCCTTTATCGCCTTTATTTATCTGAAATAACCAGCAAGTTAATTTGCATAGGTTTTCTTCCGAGTTGTTATTGATCAGACAGTTGTGAGATCAAATCCCAGAAATGCCTTGAACATCAAGTGCTCAGTTGAATCTTATCTTGGATGTAGCTGTAAACCTCATACAATATATATATATATATATATATATATTTTTTTTTGTTGAGTGATTGTAATTATTTGTAAAGAAGAAGACAAACCTGTGCTCAGGGTGTGTACATTTATGGTACATATACCTGCCAGTAAAGAACTGTTCAAATGAACTCATGCGTTAAAAAAAAATCAGTTTCAGATTGAGCTTGTGCTGCTCTTTAAATAATCCTCCTTTTCAAACCGCAAAAATGTAATATGTAGATTCAATCTGATTTTAAATCCTTATATAAAGCTACACATCTGACATTTTCATCCATCTTTCCTTTTAACCAGGAGCCATGCGTAACTTCCTCTGGTCTTTATAGGAGCTTAAAACAAAATAGCAAATGTATCATTAAGCTTCTGGATACATCCCAAGTTTTTACTCTTGCATGAGATGAATTCTAAGAGTGACACAAATTTCACCTTAGTTGAGTTGGAGGTTAGATTAAAAATTTTGCCAAAGTGGAAGCTTGATTATTTGAGACATCTTGGACTTAAGTATGTTTTTAATGAGGTAAAAACACTCAAATTCATCAAACATGCACATCTTGATAAAAAAATAAACAGATAAATAGTAACTTTTTAACAGTTTTACTTTAAATTACATTTGCAGACAACAATGCAAATAAGAGCAAATCATATTTGCATTAATATTTGCAGGAGTCCAACTGACAGGTACAAAAATAAAAGTGATGAAGAAAAGCCGCAGAAACGACTAACCAAGACTTGCTCCGATTTAAGAAGCTTGCTATTATTTGGCCAACTTTACAGAAAACGTAACCCGGTTTTACTGGCGTAAGACCTGATCCGAGCTGATAGTGTATTTGGGTACATCGCTGGAACACAGCTGCTCGCCACGAATTTGGCTTTGGCTGCAGATGATGGAAAAGAGGGCTTCTCTGAGTGTTTCCATGTTAAAGAAAAATCTCTCCTCTCACAGGATGCGATGGAATTATTACCACCATGTCAATTTGGATAGGATGCATGTTACCTGAGATTATTTTTACAGGTCCTTGTACATGAAAAATGATGTATGTTTCCCCTGCATACAGGGTAAAGTAACTAAATTAACAGTTTTGGAGAGGACTACAATACTGACATACATTACCCCTTCACACCCTGTCACAAGTGCATTCCTCTAGTCCTCGTAGTGACACTGTGTCCTTATGAGAAGGAGGCTGATTCTGTTGCCGGCCTGTAGTGAGGCACATTGTTCCATGTACATCATCTTTCTCTCTGGGATTTTTTTTATGTTGTATTTGTACATCTTGCAGCGCGTCTCAAAAGCTTTCCTGAAAATAAAAGCCTTCGCTGTTATTTACTGACATTTTTGTAAATGGTAACAGCGCTGACACCAGAAGATCCAGAATTGCAAGAAGTTAATAGTTTGTTTAATTTCTTTTTGCTGTTATTAAATTTTTATTTCATTGAATGCTTTTTTTTTCCCCTCCCCTTCTTATTCCTTTTTAAAAATCCTTGCTTAAATTTTGTTTAGTCTATTTTTATTTTTTATTTTTTTTTAACAGTAGACATTATCACAAAGCAGCTTTATAGAAATTTTAATGCAGACATAGATCCCTAATGAACAAGTCTGTGGCAAGGGGAAACTCCCAGGTATGAGACAAAGAAGAAACCTGACCTGTCCTAGGTCACACTAGCTAGAGGGATTGTAATCTTCTCAAAGTTGTTATACTTTGCATATTGTTTTCACATTAGGCTGTGGATTGCATTGTGTTACATGCGAAAATGAGCCACGAGGTGCGAACTAAGCCCAAGGACATGAGTAAATCCTGTGACAATGTGATGTTCTGGTGATTTTGAAAAAAAAAAAAAGAGGGAGAGATATGCGAAAAAGTGGGTCCAGTAGACAAAATGTCTCAATCCAGTTATTTCTAGTATAATTATCTCTTACTATAATGAGGGCAGCTCTGTGTTCTCTATGCTTGGGTGAATTTTTGCTTTCTTTGAGCACTTGGCAAAGCATGCATTTACTTTTCTTTACCATTATTTTTTTTACCATTATTTTTTAGTTTTATGCACAAATTTTAAGCCCTACGCACCTGTCGGCCCATAATTTTTTGCTATTTGTTTTTCTTTACTTCTGCGCTTTAAAAAAACAGACCCAAGCAAACAGCTGATTCAGGATCTGCACAGACTAATAGATGTGAAAGCACCCTGAGACCAACGCTGCACATGCCTGAATACAACGATGTAATCAAGAAGGTTCTACAGTTTAGTTGGAAACCACATTTTCACACCTACCTTTTTGATGCATTTTTTTTGGGGGGGGTGTTGGATTTGGCTTTGGTTCATGAAAGCTGTTTTGTTTTTCTTCCTTGCTTTCCTTTTCATACAGCTTCAGGGTGTAATACGGTGGACGTGTAAGTCTCTGGTGCTTTTCCAGCACCATCACAATCATCACAGTCCAAATAATATGTTGAACATGTTGACCTTTGCAAATTTTTAGGGAGCACCCCGAAACATGACTGATTTAACAGCATTCAAGCATGAGTTTTTTTTTTTTTTTTTTTTTTTTTTTTTTTTGGAAGTTTCCCATCTTCATCATTCCTGTGGCTAAATCCAAAAAACACCTACCCATGAGAATGTACAGTAGTGAACTGTGTGCATTAAGACAACACTTGTTTGAGTGCAACAATGCAACGATGTTTTTCGTTTATATTAGCAAAGCAACTGATATTCAGCTGTACAAGAACCTCACAGGTAACTTTTGTGTGTTTGTGCCCCTTTTGCAGGTCATGTCCTTGTTGCGCCGTGTGGACGCGCGGGAGCAGTCCTTTCTCCCGCTGCGTGGTGGTTTTCAGGACGACTTCGTCATGCCTCCCGAGCCCAAGTACTGCTGCGAGCTCTGTCGCATGGTGCTATGTAATCCTCGCCAGACTGAGTGTGGACACCGCTTCTGCGAAAGCTGCATTAACCAGCTGCTTAGGTTAGGGAAACTTCAAATTTTACAAACACTACTACGTGCCTTGTCACTATAACATGTGGTTATTATCTTGAAGCAAAACATTCCTGGGCCTGATAATCCTAATCCATCTTGATTAATATCTTGTGTCAGGATAATTAAGGATGCACTTAATAAACTTATCTTAAAGATAACATTTCAAAATTAATAAGTTTTATAATTAACTTATAAAGAACAAAATGTGGATTCCAGCTTTTTTTTTAATGGTTCTGCTTTTATCATTTGCCCTGACCAGTCAGGAGTGTTTGTCCGTTCATGTGAACACGTTAGGGCAATTAGTGCTGTCCTCCAAGCACATTCAACTGCGCTGTAATACACGCAGCAAGCCAAAATGCAGAAGCCTCGTGTTTCAGAAGACGTGTCGCCCTTTCATTCACAGATAGGTAGCTGTTGTTTGGTACAGGAACTTGAAACTACTGGGGTGGGAATTGGCAGAAAATAAATCAGGTGAAAATTCTGACTAATTATGTATGGTATGAACCACAAAACATGCCTTTTTTCCCATTTTTTAAAAGATGTTTTTGCCTTAGGGACAGCTGTCTAACCAAAGCACTTAAGCAAACACAATGTCTTAAAATGACAACTGATTGCCAAAAATTTGTTCAGAAATACATGTAACTTGGAGGGCTAGTTATTGAATCATTTTATCAATAAAGATTACAAATTTCTTTTACTAGCCACTTTGTAGTATCAGTTAAGCAAACTGAAAATAAATCCCTATAAATAAACCTAATATTTGCCTATAAGTTATCCAGATATAGCAAGGAGCGTGGATCCTAAGGCCAGAGATAATGAAGAGTCTTTCAGTACCTGATCTGAGACAGTGACCAAAATTGCCTGCACCATTTTTACAGCAGTTGCAGTCAGTAGAAAGTTAAAAGCTCCCATCGACATTTTATTTCCAGAATCGTTAAAATGACGGCCGAATAAGTGTTAAAGTAAAATATATAAAAGCATAAAGCAAAATGTATTAAATATCTACTTTGGTATACAAGCACATGTTGCTTCTGGACTTCACTGTTTACTGCCTGACATATCAAACACTTAAAAAAAAAAATTTTTTTTATTCTTTCAGTAAACAGAATCCAGTGTGCCCAGCTGATATGGAGCCATTATCTCAAGATAAAGTAAGCCTCTCTAAAGGAAAAAAACTAACTGAATTCAAAAAGGCTGGGTTTTGTTTGGGCGAGTGTAGTGTAACAGTAGATTTTCTTTTTTCTAACAGATATTTCGTGATGTTTGCTGCCATAGAGAGATTATGACATTAAAAGTCTTCTGCCGAAGTGCGAAAAACGGATGTAAAGAACAAATGTGTTTACAGCAAGTTATGGTGAGTTGTTTTGAAGTGCACTATTTTAGTCACATATTATTAGTGGTTGAGACAGATTCATAAAAAAAGATTACTAATCATGCTAATTAGTACTATTTACCTGTTTGGACCATCAGGACCATTTGAACTTGTGTGAGTACTTTGAGGTGCCCTGTCCGTTGTGTAAAGAGAAGCTTATGAGGAAGGACATGCCTGAACACTTGAGCCGCAAATGCAAATACCGTGAGGCCACCTGTGAATTCTGCAAACTCAAAATGGCCTTAACAGAGCTACAGGTACATTTCTGAAGCTCCTTTTCCCAGTTAGAAACGTCTTGTCTGACAGAGATGTATTGTATTTTATTTATTTATTTTTTGATAAATTAGTCCGAAACTGCATTACATTGCTTTGTTAGTACTACTTCTGTGTTCAACATTTCCCTTTCTTTGTGCCGAAAATGTCCCATGACGTTTTGGTTTCATATTAGTCCTGGGAACTTTAGGGGAATCTCATGTAAGACATTTTGAGAATGCTGGTCCTCGTGCTTTTACAAAATTGTGGAAGTAGATACTGTACATAATTGTGCTGTGGGAAGTCCTAGGAAGTCTAGGTGAAGTATTTTTGGTCTTATCTTATGATTGTAATGATTACTCATTCTGTCTTTCTCTATTACTGTTTATCTCTCTGATCTAGAAACACAAAGAAACTGTCTGTCCTGCATTTCCAGTATCATGCCCTAATCATTGCTCATTTCCATCAATTTTACGAAGTGAGGTGAGTATGAATTGCTGAATGTGAAGAGATTTTTTTTAAGGTCTAGATATGTACAGCAGCAGTTGTACACTGGACATTAAAGCGCAGTCGACTTCAATGTTTATTCTTTATTTTTCTTTTCATTTTAGCTCTCCATTCACCAGCAAGACTGTCCAAAAGCTCAAGTCTCTTGTTCCTTTTTTCGTTTTGGCTGCACCTACAAGGTAATGAGTTGTCCTGAGACGGGGGAAAAAAAAAAAGTAAAAAAGTTTTAGGCCTAAACTTGCTGGTAACTGTCACCTGTATTTAGTTTTAGTTAGTTAGCTCTCCTTATTATCCCACCCTTATTAAGAATAAATAAACATATATATACTTTTTTTTTTTAATTGCAGGGTCTGAACAAGGAAATGAGAGAGCACGAGTCAAGCTTTGCCTCAGAACACTTGCGACTGATGGTAGCCAGAAGCAACACGCTAGAGGCCAAGGTAGGGAAGCTTTGATATTTATGTTGAAATTTATAGCCATATTAAAGGTTGAAGGGGCTGGATTTATGTGTAATAACAGTAGGAGCGTAATAAACTATAATACATGAATGAGACTTGCATATGATCTCTGGTCCAAAAGTATGAATAATTGCTCCTGCAAAATTACATTGGCTCAGGTATATGTGGCAGTGCAAAAAATTTAAAATAATAATATGAAAATAATACCAAGATGTGTAGATTCTTTTGTTTAAGGTTATTTTGTTCATTTGGAATCTCTTTCACATATATTTGTTTGTGTAGGTGGAGGATGTCAAGAACGAGCTGCTAGAACGCTACAAGGTTCTCCCGAGTCTGAGCAGTCGCCTTACAGAAGTGGAGGAACAGTATAAAGATATGAGGGAGAAATACCGACAGGTGGAGCAGAAACTATCCAGCATGCAGGTGAGAAACATCTCTCTTCTGTCACCTGATACTGTTTACATTTCAGACCTTGAATGGGGCTTTCCCACATAGCGCTATGAACCCAGAGGGCAAATCTTTTGAAATAAATGACTAGTAAGTTTGTAATGTTGCTTTTTTCTGGCAGATTTAATTCCTCTCTGTTAAGGGATACTTATTACTTTGTTGTTTAATCAGTGCAGTTAATAATGGGGTCCTTTTCAATTACTACTGCATTCGGAAAATTACAGTGCAACTATTTTTAAATGTTAAAGTATAATTTGTTGAAAATATATATTAATTACAATTATCTTGTTCATGAAATCTGTTTGTTATTGGTAGATGCCCACATAACTACAGTTTTTGCTAGTAGACATTTGTGCTTTCGACATGACAAAAATTTTGCTTTGCATGTAGAAGCTAATGAGTGCACACTCGGAGAAGCTGCTGGAGGTGGAGATGGAGCTGAGGGAACTGCGGCCGTTGAGGGCGATGCGTGAGGAAGTAGAATCTCTAAGGGGCGCCGTGGAGAGTATGCGCTCTGTGGTAGCATCGTTCGACTCTGTCCGCACTGGTCCTGGTACCCTCACGCTGAGTGAGTGTCACCTCTGCTTCATGACTGATGTATATACTTGTAGAGGCGCCAAACTAACTTAACAATAATGATCTAATGATACAGACACAAGCAAGTGCCTTTGAGTCGTAAGTCATGGATAGACGTTGCATACATTTCCTTTTGTTATTCAAGATAACTGTCATACTGCCAAAATTTACTTATCTTAATCTTCAGAAATGTCCAGATAGTGTCCACAGCGTGTTTGAATTAAGGTTCTAAATTATTTTTGTGTACAAATACAAACCTAACGGTACGCTGCAAGTAAATTATATAAACCTCTGCATAGTTTTTTATTTTTTTGTATTTTTTTTTGGTGATTTAATTTAATATTATGTTGTTCTGTATCAATTTCAGCCTCATTAGAGACCCAGCTTTCTCGGCATGATGAGCTGCTCAGTGTGCACGACATCCGTTTGGCCGACATGGACCTTAAGCTGCAGGTGCTGGAGACGGCCAGCTTCAACGGAACTCTTATTTGGAAGATACGTGACTACAAACGGCGCAAACAGGAGGCAGTGGCTTCCAAAACATTGTCGCTTTACAGCCAGCCTTTCTACACCGGCTATTTTGGCTACAAAATGTGTGCTCGTGTTTACCTGAACGGTGATGGCATGGGAAAGGGCACACACCTGTCACTTTTCTTTGTGGTGATGCGCGGTGAGTATGATGCGCTGCTGCCATGGCCTTTCCGCCAAAAGGTGACACTCATGCTGATGGATCAGGGTCCTGCACGGAAGCACCTGGGTGATGCTTTCAAGCCTGATCCAAACAGCAGCAGCTTTCGGCGGCCCACAGGGGAAATGAACATTGCCTCAGGCTGTCCGCTGTTTGTCGCTCAGACTGTGCTGGAGAACGGGACATACATCAAAGATGACACCATATTCATCAAGGTCACAGTGGACACCTCAGACCTACCTGACCCATGACACCTGGACAGTTAACTCATTGGTCAGTACCACTGTCATTTTCATGTCACTGAAACTTAAAGTGCTAAATGTTTGAAATAAATATTTCATTGGTCTGTACCACACGCCTTAGACTTGTCAACCTTAGGTCCAAAGTCAGGTTTGAACCGTCCTGAAGGTATAGCACTAAAAATAACAGTAGCGAAAATACAGGGTGATTCAGAAAAATGTTAACACCAAGACGACACTACAACGTACTACAGCAAGGTTAGGTTATAAATTACAGACTGTAAAAAAATTTCCATTACATTGTCTCTACTTGTACACCAGAATCTAACAACAGTACTCTAAAGAAAAGTCAACTGAAAAAACGTTGCCAGTAAGTGCTAATATTTTTTTGAATCACACTGCATATTTTTACATACAAGATGATAAGGGCTTGGTAAGATGATGATGATTCTCATCATCTGTGACATAACATCATGATGTACTTTTTCTATGTACCATCATAATTATCAGGAATCGGAGCTTTTATAACACCCCACTTGGACCTGACGATTCTGCAAATACAACCTTCAGTATTTAAAATGCACATTCTTTCCTAAATAATGCTTTATTTGAAGCTTGTTAAGCCTGTAATTCAGCCTTGAGATATCATATTTGCGATGAACTTTATACTAGCACTCAAGGCTGAACTATGAGTGCTACGACGTGCATCAAATTTTAGGCCTTTTCTAATTCGATCCAGTTTGTTCTCTGTAAAATCAAGAAATACTACACTTTTATTAGGTAAAAGTGAAAACTCATTTCAATTTTACATTCTAATTTCTTTTCTTTTTATTTTTTTTAGCGTATTCCATGAAAATTAACAAATGAAATGGCATTTAAAATCTTTTGAATAACAGTGTACTCCTAACTCCTAACAGTAAAAGTGCAGTCATTAATTTGAAAGGTTTTATGCAGTGTAGTTTTTAGAGTCCATTTTTATAACAGACTTTTCTATCATGCCAGAGGGCCCGGTGCTCATCACGGATGTTACGAAGTCACAGGATTGGGGAAAAACAGAGCAGGAACCGATAAGAAGAACCAACCAAACACAAGAGCGTGCTGAGAGTCTCGGGCTGGTGCTCCTGAGACAGTGTTTGTTGAGGGAAAAGATTGTGCTGTCCTTTGGATCATGACCAGGGTGTAGGGGAGGTCTCAGATAGCTGCAGTGTTCAAGATGGAGCAGAAAGAGCAAAGGGTTTTCATCTCTAATAAAAAGGAAAAAGTACGTCTTCATCAGTGCTGGTAAAGACTAAGAGAAAGACAAAATGTAATGATACAAACATAAAAAGCTGCCTTTTAGTGGAAAAATATACAAGGGGATTTGTTTTCTGTAACTGACATATTACTCTGTAATAATATTTCACAGAAAAGAAAAGAAGTATTTCAATTGTAGAAAATCAATATGTGGGCCTCATTTATCAATCTTTTAGTAGTTTTGTGTTGTTTTTTTAAGAAACCAAAACAATCATTTTGTGTAAGTCCCCCCCATCCCCCCCCACCCACCTTTATACTTCAGTGATCTTGCTGATAAATACCAGTCTGATGTTTTGCATATAGTGATGCCCACAAACCCCAAGGTAAAACTCATAGAGGGCCGAAAATGACTCAATAATGAAAAGTACCTCCTAAGCATGAAGCGTCCTAAATCTTCCAGTAATGCAGCTCTACTTATGCAACACTTTGTCTACAGTACACTAACTCTTCCTCCCTTTAAAGGGGCCTGTTTCTGTTGTTTGAATTAAATAGTGTTGTCTTGAGTTCCAGATTTATTTTAAATTGCTTACTTTCGAGTGAATTTCCAATTTTCATTAAATCTGTGTATAAAATCTCAATAAATTATCAAACGAGTGGCTTCAAATCATATATTCTGTGAGGCTCGCTTATGTAAGTACATATGTACAAGTGTAAACAATCTCAGGAACCTTTGTAGGATGCAAATATTTTTTTTCAAACGAAGTAGACTTCCATGTGTAGCCCATTCATTATGTAAATGCTCCTGTGAGCAATTTTTCAATAAGTGCATTCGTATTCAGCTTGATAAATGAGGCCCAATGTCTGTACCGCAGGCTGTCGATTTGGCTTTTATAGTCAGTCAAATACAGATACTATGTATTCCACTTTATCTAGTAATGTTTGGTGGTTTCATAAAAATAATTGAATAAATAAACAGCTTTCAGTGTCGCGTGTCGAGGCATTCATCATATGGAAAAGAACAATGGGTATAGAATGTGTTGTTTGCGCACGGTGGTAGATTTTTTTCATTTTATTTTTTTTGTTTGGTGTACTGGTAATAAACTATATGAAAGAAATCCATAAAACACAATGGGGCGAAAGAAAATGCATGTAAAATCAAGAAAATATAAATCAGTTTAATCTCCCATATGTGTTTACTATCGACACATTATTTTATGTAATGTTTAATATTGATGATGCTGTGCATCAGAATATAATGTTCTTTTTTTTAACACCGTTTGTAATACTAGCCTCTACGTGTACAGCTATGCTGACCGAAACATTTACAGTTAACCTTTTCAAGAAGAATATTTGCACAAGTATGATTTTTTTTTATATGTGTAATGCAATTGTATATGTATATGAATATAAAAAACAAACATTTTACCATATTCTTTTGTTGTTATTTGTGAATAAAAGTTATGGTAACTTGCCTAAGTTAATCCACGGTTTATGACAACACAAAAAAATTACTTCCTTTTTTGTGTGTTTGTGTTTAAAAATCTACAGATACAAATAAAAAACCCCTCTAGAAATGTTATGCTTATGTTCTTATAATTTTAAAATGTTTCTTCTTTCTATGCAACACCTTTAGGAAAAAATAATTAATAGAAAAATAACTCTGTTTTGGCTTAATCCAATGGTTGTGAAATCCCCTAAAGCAGTCTGGACAGGCGGGCAACTTTACACAGGACACAGATGTATCTTGTTTTTTTTGTGCACACTTAATAACCGCCATATCTTATGACACTGTTGGTAAAAGAAATTCTAAGTGTTTTCCGAAATACCATGGGGTGTTTCTTCTCTTGGGAACAGAAGCAAGACTAGGCCACCTCCGAGAGCTGTTTTGTGTGGAATCTCTGTCTGTCTGTCATTACAATATAAAACAATAATAACCAGCATTGTGTATTTTCCCCTTGTGCCACTGGGGTAGCTCAGACCTTCAGGGCATGTCTCTACAAGACTTCTGGTGGTGTGTTGTGGTATCTGGCACCAGGACTAGGTGAGTCTTTGGCTCTGTGCCTGCTGAGCCGCGTGTGTAGCATGCTGTGGTGCATTAGGTGTTCCGATTCCTTTCTATCGTGCTCAGTGTTGTTTTTGGTTTGTCCTACATTGGCTTTTCTGTAGGATCGGACCAGACAGACTGGCCTTTGGTTTCCATGGGAAAGAAGAAGACTTGGGTGTCCTTGATCTTTTGGTGTTATAGCTAATAAGTCTGTGCATACACACTCGCACACTCCAATCAGTTATAATATTAAAACCACATGCTGAGTATTGTGTTCGCCCCACTTGTGTCATCAAAAGAGCTTTGATTCTTCAAGGCAAGAACCCCTTAAAGTTGCAAGATGGGGCCTTCGTGGACTTTTTTTAGCACATCGCACAGCAGCTCAAGTTGATTGCGAACTGGGGAATTTGGAGGCCAAGTTAATATTAAACCGTTCTTGAACAATTTTTGTAGCAAAAGCCCCATATCCCACAACATCATTGTTAGAAAGGCAGGAACTTGGTCTAAACCAACGTGTCGGTAGGTGGTACATGTCAAAATAACATCCACATGACTTCCAGGGTTTTCAGCAGAACATTGCGCAGAGCAGCACATTGCCTCTGTCAGCTTGTCTTTTCCCAATAGCGCGTCTGGTGCCATTCCTTCTCCAGGTAAGCGATGCACATGCACCCAGTATATCCACATAATGTAAAGGAAACCGTGAATTAACAGACCAGGCCATCTTCTTTCATCTTATACAACTGCTTCATGGTACAGTAGCTCTTCTGTAGGTTCAGAGACAGCAGGCTAGCCTTTGCTTCAATGTTATAAATGACTTCACTTGAGAAATTTTTAAGGCAATTATTGCATTTAAACAGAATCTCCATGATTTTGCCCTGTTTTGGTTTGAGAAAAAAAAATGAAATACTATAAACTGTCCATAAATGTGTATGGCATGCAAGAAAATATTTGTGCATAAAAGTCATGAAAAAAAGAGTACACCTGGCACAAACTCTTAAACAATCGGCTTAAAAATCAGTGGATTAATTAGGCGAAAAATAAGATGTTTTAAGTCATAGGCTCCTGTAGAATATGCATAAATAGATATCGGTTGTTTTCTGACAATTCCCGTTTTGGCCACATGGTGGCAGGGACCTACAACCTCTTAGAGTAGATTTCCAGTGCTTTCTGTACTGGATGAGTAATGACTAATGCATTTTATACCCTGCATTTTATATATGTAGTTACACCCAGTGATGGGGGACCTAACTTTTTAAAGTAACTAATTACATTACAAAATTACTATCTTTAAAAAGTAATCAGTTACATTACAGCATCTCTTTCTGATAAAAGTAACTAGTTAAAGTACTTTTCCATTGCAGAAAATGTAAACTCCTTTGTGATTCCTCATGTATGTTGTTTTCGTCAAGACCTTTATAATTATTCAACCATCATCACTTAGCAAAGTTTGGCCCATAATCTGTTAACTACTAATACCCGTATTTCACCTACGCGGTTTCATGCAGTTTCCGTAAGTACAGTTCATCATAATTCTTTGGTGCTGTGATTAGATTTCCATCTTTCTAGATTTCGTATCTGTCCTCTCATGGTCAAACCGCAAAGGTTAGATGGGGGTCTAACAGCAGGAATAACAGAGGGGGGCAGGGGCAGGTTATCGGGGGCGGGACTTGTAGGACGACTTTCACACACACACACACACACACACTAAGGGATTGGGAATGACCGCTGTCTCGCTTACGGATTACATTAATTTATCTAAATAACGGATTACATTTTTGAAAAAGTAACTAAAGGTAGCAGATGTTGGTATCATACTGTAGCAAAGTTTTGCTGGAAAGGGACTGGTGCACTTCAGAAAATGGATGGTATCATGAGGTAGAAGGCAGAATTATGTCAACAGTATGACAAAAAAGTTGCTTTTCTAGTTATGGTTACATGGTGAAGAACTATTTAGCCAAACCAACAGTAGCGTCAGGCGAAAGAGAATTTCTATTTTGTATGTAGAGAAATAAATAAGTTTCAGTCCTCTGGGGCCCAACGCAGTTGCCGGCCTTGCCTGTTGACTGTTAGGAGGAATGGGCAAAAATGACAAAAAAAAAGTATTTTACTCATGTTCAAGCAATTAAAAGACAATGGGCCTAATTAAAGTGTATCTGAGCTTTGTCCCATCCACTGAAAAACTGATATGGTGAATAAAGACTGAATTATTATTATTATTATTATTATTATTATTAATACAAAAATAATAATTATTATTGTTGGTTTTAATAGTAACTATTACATATATACATTTTTTTTAAATAAAAACTTCAGTAATAAGTTATTTAAATTAATATAATAATAAAAATAATTATACAACCACAACACCAATAATAGTTATAATCATAATGATATTCACAATAATCATAATAATCATAACGTTGTTGTTGGTATTATTATTATTATCACTATAATTATTATTATTATTATTATTATTATTATTATTAAATGTCCTATTAGGATTTAGTATAAGAGTGATCTGTAAATTCGGACGTGGCATAAAATGGTATAAATCCAGTCTCACGCATAAAGACACGCCCCTGTGTTTTCCTTTATAAAAATACATATTTAAACAGGCAGGGGGCGGGGCTTGCGGCTTTCAGGTGGACATGCGCGCGTCACAGCCAGGCCGAACTGTTAACGGTGGAGTCTGAGAGAGAGAGAGAGAAAGAGAGAGAGTCATTCATCTCTCTGCCACAGAAAAGCGAAGTACAGTTGCACAATACCGGTTAGGAGGAATAAAACCAGATCCGCGTTATGTTCAGCTGGGTGAGCAAGGAGCAGGGTGGAAGGAACAAGGAGGGAGACATGTTCCAAACGGTGACTGAGGGACTTCAAAGTCTCTACTCTAAAAAATTACTGCCTTTAGAAGAAGCCTACCTCTTCCATGACTTTCACTCACCGGCCCTGGAAGAAGCGGATTTCCAGAGCAAGCCAATGGTCCTTCTGGTGGGACAGTACTCCACAGGAAAGACCACTTTCATAAGGTAATGATGAGGGGATTCTTGTATAAATAAGAGTAAATGTGAGTAGGAGTGAGTAGAATAGTGTTAACTGAAGTGTGTAAAGTGAATGAACAAGTAAGGCTGAAGCTGTACTCGTGTACAGTCTGCAGTGTTTGTCCAGGCGGCTCCTCCTGGCAGTGATGAAGAAAAACCACCCTACACTGCCACAGTCACGTATAATAATAAAAGCACACGACTAAGGGCACACAGCCTAGCATAAGTGGCCGATCAAATATTATTCTATGGATTAGGAAAACTGCTTGAATATTTGTTATCATCTTTACCACTCTTATGATGTCATAATATAATATTATTACCTCAATATACAGTCAACATTACCATGATGTAGCCCCCTGTAGCTCACAGGATGTTAAACTGTATCCTACTTTCCAGGAAACCCTCATCCGCATGGCAGTAAAAAGTACAGTTAAAATTATACCTAGTATAGTGTAATATTAAAAATGCAAAAAAGGGGGATAGAAGTTCATTTATTTTAATTTATTGAAACAAATGTTTCAACATCATACACTGTTCCAGTTACACAGTAACACTAAACACTGTATAAAAATCTCCCAAGTCTCTTAAGTCACTTTAAAAGAGTTATTTTGTAATCTTTATGCTTCAAAAGGATAGAAAGCAACTATTTTTCTTTGTAAACTTTTCTTCTGTGACCAGGACATTGGTATGTTCAAATGTAGCATTTTTATTGAGAACACAGGTGCTACTTTACCTTCACTTTATCTCTTTTGTGCGTCGGGTCTTCTGGGGATTTTTTACCGTCATCAGATTTGCTTTTTTTCTGTGTATTTGTCCTGCATTAATTTTTCTAGTATAGTAAGGATTTTTCTAGTATACATGATGGAATTTGGTTTCCGCACTTATGGGTGGAGCCCTGGGTGCTTATGATCCCGTCACCACTTTATGGCATTAAAGGTTTCTTTAAGGAGATTTTTATTTAATATTTATCAGCTGTCAGCATTTTGTAATAATAATGCGAATGCAAATCACTAGAGAAGACCCAATATTATATTATGATACCTAGGTGCCCATCCAGTTTGTATTGCAATAAAATTCTGTATCTCAATTATATAAATACAGTGGTACAGTACCTCGCCATACGAATGCCTCGACATAACTGAAATTTTGCAAGGAATTTGCTTTAGCAGCAAAGCATTTTTGTCAATGGAAAAAAATAGATGCAAGCTTACACATTTTTTTTTGTGTTTTTTGAATTTTGTGTAAGAATTTATTAAAGATATAGCACAATGGGTCCCATGAATATTGGTAAGGACAGTAGCAGGAAGAAAAGGTTTGTTTTTAAAGCACCTGGCAACAAAAGGAATTGTAAATGAAAGGTTAGGTGAGGTTTAATGTCTATTTATTTCATAATCGACTTTATTTTTAGACCTATTTTAATTTGTTTTTATATGCAGAAATATGATTAAAATGCTGAAAATTAATTAAATAAATTATCCGCATTTACATGTCCTATGAGAAAATTCTGCCTTCAGAACTCGCCTGTGGAACGGATTAAATTTGTATGCCGAGGTACCACTGTACATCGGATAGATTTTTTTTCCCCGATTTTGTTACAAATTTAAAACATTTAAATAAAAAATTGTTGTGCCTTAAAAGCCTTATTTATTTAGTGTTTCACTTCATCTGAACTGCTAGGAATCTTGTTTTAAACTCATGACCTGTGTTCATTCTTGGCTTCTAGCAAACGTTTAGCTCTTTCCACAGTCTTGCCTAAATTAGGGTGGTGCTGAGCAACATAGGCCTGTATGTTAGTCATCTCACTTAACCATTAGTCATGTTGTACTAATAAACTTCAGCATGATACAGGTTACATAGAGCATGGATCATCTATTTATGAAATCCAAGGTTCATATATCCATTTAAATTATGGTGGTTTAGCCCACCATAATTTAATATATTAAATATAACATAATATGTGCATATTTAAAAAATATAACCACATGAGAACATGGTGTGGTATAAACGGAATAAATAAGCAGTAAGGGTCCTGAAAAATTATTCTATTAGGGTTTTAATAATGCTCTTTATGACATAATATAATATGACATAATAATCAGCTTTGCACTCGGCCATAGTACTACCCTGTCTTTGATTATTATTTTGTTTTAACTTCACTCCCAGTTTTGCTTTATTCATAGTATGTTGTGTTACTATTTGTAATGATGAATGATAATATTAGCATTCTAAATAATACAGATTTTTTATGCACAAGATGCATCATATGAGTACTTTATCCTAACCTTCCTAGCAGGAACCCTAACGTTGGAAGACTGATGCAATATAGTTATAATGATATTGAATGAATGACCCAAAGATAATGTTGCAAATACAACTAAAAAAGATGTTTTGCCTCACAAATTCCATCCACCAGTTCTATATTCCATTCACTAAAGTTTCTGACAGGGTTGAGAATTCCAACCAGAGATCACAACAGCTTACCCTCACACATGTATCTCATGTCACACATTTCTAAGTGTTGTAAGTAATATTACCTCTCCGTTTAATTTTCTTTCGGGAAAAATGACTGTAAGGTGCATCTTAGCTCCTAAATAATCTCACAGTGCTTTCACTGTACTGCCTGGAGTTCAGGCTCAGGCTATTGGGTTTGTATTATTGTTTTAAAGTTCTTTTTGCAACTGTGCTGGAGAAATTTGCTTACCGTTACCTTATTTTCATGCAGTCTGTGTTGTTCCAACATCAATCCATCGAATTTATTCTTATTGTGTGGCAATTCTTGTATCGTTACACTGACTAAAAAAAAATTTCATTCACTCGCTCATTGTCTATACCATTTTATCCTGCATTCAGGATCGTGGCGGGCCTGGAGCCTATCCCAGGAGACTTACAGCATGGGGCGGACAAGGGGCCAATCCATCACAGGGCACATACATTCATACACACTCACACACTACGGGAAATTCGGGAACACCAATTAGCCTAATATGCATTGGACTGTGGAAGGAAACCCACCAATCATGGGGAGAACATGTACATAGACATAGGCGGGAATTGAATCTGGAACCTGGACAGGGCAACAGTCCTAACCACTAAGCTCACTAATGTTTGCATCTGGGGTGATAAAATGTTATTATGTAATCAGAAAAAAAAATAGAAAATCAGGATAATTTGAGAATTGCAATACAAATCAAACCGGCACCGAGGTATTGTGATGATATTGTATCGACTGATTCCCATCTCTATAATTTAATGTTAATGTTATTGATACACACAAAATACTTGCAAATCGGTTGTTGTCTAAATGAAGAGAAGGCTGATAGCTTTTTTCTTGACACAATTATACACTACATGAGACTTTTGACCATCACATCCATAAGTACTTACTGCACATGAAAGATTTAGTCATTCTTTACTGTTATAATTTCCTCCGGTCCTGTGTGAGGGCTTTTTAGCACAGCTTTGGGGATTTATGCTCATTAAGCCACAAGAGCATTTGTGATGTCTGGCACTGATGTCTGGGGTGCAGTTGGTGTTTAAGTTCATTACCAAACTTGATTTCTTCCACAGCATGCTTGAAAAATCATGTCTGCCTGTTGGCTGCACTTTGTGCACAGAGGCATGACTATGCTGGTATATTTTTAGTTCTCTTAATTCCAGTGAAGGGAAATTACAGCATACAAAGTCATTCTAGATAATGCTGTGCTTGCAAATCTGTGGCACCAGTTTGGGAAAGACCGTCTTGATAGTCATAGTGTGATAGCCAGGTGTCCACAAACATTTTTATATAGTGTATCCCAAAGCAACCTTATCACTCACATAAACCGACTACTGTACATTGTTCCAACTGTGAATTAACTCTATGTGTTTTTGTTAGTGTTCAGGTTGATGTAATGTAGGGATTATGGGATTATGTAGGGGTAAAAAAGTTTATTCTTGCAAATCTATTGTGTTCCTTTAGCAAAAAACATTGCTTCTGCTTTGAGTGCTGTTAACATTTCCCTATACATTGAGTTTATTTGGCCATTATGTGGTTAATTGTAAAATCATGTGGCTTATCTTTTGCCTTTGTTTAACAATTGGAGGCCGCCAGACGCTAATGTGACTCCATCCCTGCAAAGTAGAGAAAAGTTAATGGTTAATTCATCTTTTCTGCTGGCAAGGCTGGAAGGCAGCTGATCATACAGTATTTAATTAGTGTCATTACTTATGAAATAAATACATTTCAGTGCAAATTATGATTTTCATCTGTAGTTACCTCCCTTCCTATTCAGAAGGACATCATTACACATAAGAGAAAATTTCACATCAGTCACTACCACACCCCCGTTTTCTTTGCCTCAGGTCCAGAATCAGTTGAATGCTACAGTATCCCGGTTACAGTATAATACAGAGAAACATTGCTGCAATGTTTTTAAGTAGTTTGCAGTCAGAGTGTGTAAAATAACAGTACCCTTAAACAGAGTGTTCACTTTCACATTTGGCTGCTCTGGCCGCAGGTATTTGCTGGAGCAGGATTTTCCCGGGATGCGGATTGGGCCTGAGCCGACAACAGATGGCTTCATTGCTGTGATGTATGGCGAGAGCGAGGGAGTTGTACCTGGAAATGCGCTGGTGGTGGATCCCAAGAAACCTTTCCGAAAACTCAATGCCTTTGGAAACGCCTTTCTAAACAGGTAAGATAATGACTGGTTTCCCCATTCTTTGCTTGCTGGATTGGTGTTAATACTATTGTGTAGGGTTAATGCAAACAGGGTCTAAAGATACGCCAGTTTGAAATAGCAAAGGATGAGAACAGAAATAAAATAGGGCTGTTACAAAATTATGTTTTATTGTTATACAGTCTTATTATTATTATTATTATTATTATATAACAACCAAATTATCTTTTTTTTATTGTGAATTTATAAATCTTTGAGCTTTGAAACAGCTGTTAAAGCAGTGTGTCCTTGCATACCTCAGACATGTCTGAGTGATAAGCATAATTCTCAGATGTAAAAGCTAAAAGTACTGTTTTGCCCCAGAATTTGTACAACCATTAAGAACTATAACATAATTACTAAATTGGTAAAGCCTGATGCTGTTATGATCAACAAAATGTGACCCCATTTTCTTATAGTTTCCTCAATAATTGGTTTGTGCTCATATTATTTTAGGATAATGCAAACATGTACATAGAACTGATCATATCTTTACAAACTTGTTGCCATGTTGCACCAAACAGGGCTAAACTGCCATGTCCAAGTTATACGTCAGCTTTTTCTATATGAAACCATTATTACCTTGAAAATGTACAGCAATGTGCAAAAGTCTTGTGCCACCTTATTTTCATGTTTTTTTTTTTAAACAGCCTGATTTTTGTGTTTTTTTATTATATAGCCTTGAGGAATAATTAACCAAGGATGTTTTTTTGGCTCTCGCTTTCAATCCAGTCCCAGTACCTGAACAGTGTTCTTTTTAACATTCTAACGATCATTCTAACATAAGAATTCTATAACTTAAAGCATGAACTAGTGAGAAGCAGGTGCAGATGAAAGTTGACAGATGATCAGGCTGGTGATTAGTATACTGGTGATGCTGAATGCTGAGTGGTTGCAATAGAGGAGAGGGGAAGTGAGAACTAATTTTTCAGGCACTTTGCAGACTATCATAATAAAACATTTGTTACCATTTTTTAATTTAACCTGCATCACTTAATTTAATTTAGTATAAAGAAATATTGTTTTATTATATGTATAAATGTGTTTTAACATGGCACTGTTGAATTCTTGAATCTGATTGGTCAGAAGGTGTTCATTCATGTGTTTATTTTCCTACAACTACATGCTTTATAGAGCTGTATGATTTCAAAGTTTTAAAATGTAATCAATCTTTTGTTGGTCAGTTTTTTAATCAAATAGATTTACACTTATTTACGTAAACTTCTAAATGCTCTAAATTCAATGAATTCCCTGCCACAGCTTTAACCAAAACTTCAAACCAGTTCCATCTTATGTACAGTAAATACCTGAGATCCTGTGGCTCAATTGGCTGAGCATTGGCTCTAGGTTGAAAGGTTGCCTGTTCAAATCCCGGCCAGGGCTTTAGGCTAAGATGTCCCCTGGGTTGCATCTCTTCTATTGAACACAGTGTGAGACAGTGATAGCTCAGTGAGTTAAAGTTTGGGTTACTGATTAGATTAGTGGTTCAAACCCCAGCCCTACCAGACTGGCATTGTGGCCCGATGGACGAGAGCATTGGCGCTCATCGTCTGTGGAGTTTATGAGCAGTTGGTGTAACCAACGCCTCAGCTCCTGACAACTGCCACCTACTGGACTGGAGTGTGGAGGTTGGCAAGGTTGGCACGAGAATAGATGATCGCTTTGTACAATACATTTAAGTCACAAACACAGTGTTTATTGGATAATTTGAGTAGTTTTTATTAATTTAAAACCTGTAAAAAAATTGCCAGACATAGCCTTTTTATCTATGAGTATTCACATTTTGTTTAATTAATGTAAAAAAATAGAGGTGGAAAGAAACACTAAGAAGGTGGCTTATTCCACTAATTTCTCCATTTTAAACCAGGATACCAGGACATAAATATAGTTCATCTATTAATGGTTGTCTGTGGGTTCAGAGTAAATAAGAATTATTTTGAGTAATATTGATATTTGCCTAAATGGATAAGGGGAAAAAAAAAACGAAAATCACTTTAATTCCAGTGTGAATTCTCATAAATCTGTTTCAAAACACAAGAGAGAATGCTTATTCAGCCATAGCTGCTAGCTTGTGTAACAGGTTCAACATCTGCTGGAGCTGTTGCCAAAACAAGCTATTTCCACACATTTCCACGGAATAAACTGCATATCCATTCATTCATTTATAGTATAGTTTGCAGTTTAAATAAAGAAACATCTCATACTGACTGTGTGAAGGTGTGTATGTGTGTGCCCTGTGATGGATTGGCACCCTGTCCAGGGTGTACCCCGCCTCGTGCCCTAAGCCTTCTGGGATAGGCTTCAGCCCCCCCGACCCTGAATACAGAATAAAGCGGTATAAAAGATGAGTGAGTGGGTGAGAACACCTCATACTGCTTTTGAGACTACACATTTAAATACTGTAGCTATCCTGACGATGCATTATAATGGTCATTATTAGCGCTATGGGATTTAATTAGTTAAGCAGTTAATTAATCTTTTGTTGGTTAATACTGTATAGTTAATTGAATTGATGGATCAGTTTTTGAAGCAGAATTGATTCACAATTGTTTTGTTAACAAATTGGTTACAAATGTTAAATGGTCCAAAATTGACGGAATAGAATATAAAATAAAAATATATTAAAAAAAATAACTTTGCATTTACAGAAAGAACATTTTGCAAGAGTATCACTTCTTCATCTTTTAAGTTAATGTATTATGCAATATCTACTGAATTGGAGAAAGGAGCAGAAGCTTGGCTGGAAAATGATTACCACATTGTACCAGATATGAAATTTAAACAATCAACAACACAAGTTACACAGCATAAAAAAAAACCCTACTCATAGTGTGTGTGTGTTTATATTATATATATATATATCAGCAAAAAATCTTTCTTTGGGTGTTTTTCACAGTCGGTAGACAAGTCTCTTTAGTGTCCTGCGTTTTTAGAACTGTGACCTTAAATGCCTACCTACTGTAAGCTGTTAAGGTCTTAACGACCATTCCATAGGTGCATGTTAATTAATTGATTATGGTTAATTGAACATGCATGGAAAACATTGTTTAAACCCTTTACAATGAAGATCTGTAAAGTTATTTGGATTTTTACATTATTGTTGAAATACAAAGTCCTGAAAAAAGGGACGTTTCTTTTTTTTGCTAAGTGCACTATGAGTAGTTTTGACACTTCAACACCTGTAAGATAAACCTATACGAAAGCAATGGAAATGGTGCCAGTTCGTGTTGTTTGCTGCCAGCTTCTTAATGTTTAACTTTAACAAGTAAACGGTTAGGGGAGGGCTATTTTTTCCCTGCTGGCTGGATATTTTTGTAGAGGGGAAATAAGTAAAGTATGCTTCTTTGACAATCACTGCCACAGAGGTCAAAGACACACTTGGCAGAGAACATCTCCTTTTTCCAGAGGAACCTCAAACAATGCATTTGGTTTCCTGTGGGCCACTCAGTGCGTCATGGTTTTGCATGTTTTCAAGTAATATGGTATGGGATTTTTTTTAAGCAGGGCAGTTGATTAAATAGTTATGGGCTTGGTTTCATTTCAAGTAAAATGAATAATCAGGTCTTTAACAGAACTGTCTGGCCCACAGTTACATTTTCTGCTGACTGCAGCTGGTACATTTAGCAATTTCCTCTTTTATATTAAATCATGATTTTTTTTGTGTGTGTGTGTGTATGTAGGTATGTATGTATGTGTGTGTGTGTGTGTGTGTGTGTGTGTGTGTGTGAGTGTGTGTGTTTGAGGGTGGCACTGTTATTGTTTTAGGACCTGTGTTTTTTCAGGGTATGTTTTAAAAAATAGAGATGATGATCATAGTTGTACATGTGACCATACTATTATATTATAGATATGATTTACTAAAATCAGTCCATATATCTTCTAAATCAACTCTAACCAATTCTGGTATTTTCACATAATATTTGGATCTTTTGTACATTTGAGTGAGAAGCAGTCACAAATGAATACACTTAGGCAAAGCTTCAGCATTTAGCAAAGTTAATAAAAAGTTAAAAGTATGAAAAAATGATCGTGGATGGTTTGCATCAGCTGTTTCACTACCCACTGCCTCAGACAGACCACATAAAATCAACAGACAGCTGTGGTGGAAACACCTGTGTTTTGCTTTGGTAACACTCAGTACACTTTCTCTTCCTGTACCACCAGGTTCATCTGCTCTCAGGTCCCCAACCAAGTCCTGCAGAGTATTAGCATCATTGACACACCGGGGATCTTGTCTGGAGAAAAACAGCGTATTAGCAGAGGTTAGTAGCTACAATGTAATATTTTATAGGCTCTGTTTAAATGCAGGAAACCGATGATTGCCACACATGCTGTTTGGGAGAAGTCTAAAGAGTATACTGTGCATTAAATAATAAAATGGATGAGGTGATTTAATCTAATATTGCCATAAAAAATTCTTTTTCAAACGGTCCAGCCAGGGACCTCGTAACCATAGCTTTTTAAAATGTTTAGAGATCGTCAGCATGTGTGGAGCAGGTCATGGAGTAATTGACTGAATGCTTTGTAATCCAGTCATATGCTGTTGTAAGGCTAAATCTCTCTACGCGGATCAGATTTTCCACTGATACACTGCGGATGAATCTCTGCACCATCCCTTTATTGAAGGTTACACCAATTGACATTATTCCTAGCTGTTTCTCATTACTGGGTCATAGCGCTTCGCCTATTAGTTTTAATTTGAGTCAGCAGATGCAAGGCCATCTCTTTGTAACGAGGCATCATTTCCGTCTCTGCCTTCCATCCTGTGGGCCTGGATTCACAAAGCCAGCAGCTTGAATTGAGCAATTTACTGTCAGCACTTCTTGCTTTCTATTCCTCATATGATAAATCACACTCTCAAAACAGACAACTGGACGCACATCTGTTTGAAGGTAGCGAAATTAAACCAACCATGCATTTATAGCTAATCTTTTAATTACAAGGCTTGGCTATAAAATAAACAATACATTTAAATGTAATATTTCTTTTAAATTTCCAAAAATGGCTTAAATAATAATTGTCATCACAAAGCAGCTTTACAAAATCAAAAGAAAATTAAGTATTAAAATGATCAGATTCTCCCTAATGAGCAAGCCACGGGTGACAGTGGCAAAGAAAAGCTCCTTGAGATGGCAATAGGATGAAACCCTTGAAAGGGAATAATACATTTTAAACAGCATTTAAATAAGTATGAAAAAGATTAATCTGATTGTCCAGGATTTTTTTTAATTAGTAAGTGCATTCATATTATTATCTCCAGACAAACACATATACTGTGAAAGCACCAGAGTGACTTCACTGGATTCATGGTAAAACCCACATGTTTATGGGTTAAGAGTATAAGAACGTATCGTTGCAGGTTTCATTTTGTATTTCTTTTTGCCCTCATACCTGTAAATAGCAAAACCTTATTTCTGGCCCAGCGATCTAGATGTACGGTAATATCCCACACTCTGTATTCCTTTAGTGGCTAAAATTCATTATTGAATAGTAGATTGGATCCTACAGTACAGTATATGAGCTGTGATGCTGTCTCCACATCCCACGCTGTGAGTTTTTGGTCCAACTGTGTGTGAAACTTTAGAAGTGATCTACTGTATACTGTTTAGTCTAGAGTACAACAGTTTGGTTTCATCAGAAGAGAGGAAATCTGCTGAGCATGTATAAAGTAAAATACCTAAAACACAACCTCCAGATTCATGGTGCATTCAGCAATTCAACTTTCATAGTAAAACAACTGTTGAACTGATATGGACGGTAAAAATAAAAATCAAGCTTAATGCTAAAGGCACATTGCTACTGTACTTACACAGAGCATGTTGGGCCTTAAATCGCCTTTAAATGTCATATGATTCTTTTTTTTTTGTTGTGTGTGGCACCAGAAATATTCTGCACTCATTAACCAAACACAATCAGGGCAGTTCTTCATGTAGAGTTCAGTCAACCATTAACAGAATTACTGAAATTTTTTTCTTGATCCTAATGCTTGCATTTTTTAAAGTAACATTTCTAATAAAAGAACAGCTTCCATATTTTAAAAAGGGATCATCCAGGTTCCTTTTTTTCTAATTGGTTTAGTTTCATTTTATCACTGCTGCTAAAAGTATAAAAATCCCCCACTTCTGTGGATACCTCTGAAACTAGCCTTATTCATTATAGCCGTCCACGTGCTTCATCTACTGTAGGTTCTGAAGACCAGGACAGGCAGGCAAATACTGTATGAAAAAACACCAGGATGTTCTATATGAGTGGTGCCTCTTCAAAATGACATGTCCTGTTGTAAAAAATAGTTCTCAGAAACTCAACAAACTGTTTTCTGTTTGACTTGTATATCCACCTGCAGGTGGATGCAGGTTATTAATTAGTTTAACGTTTTTCACCGCCGTTATTTGAGAAGTCTACACATACAAGTCACGAGGCCTTCTCTAAAACATGAGCGGCCTTATCTTGTACCCACAGGGCAGTTGACGCACACTGGTAACTGGTTAGGTGGTAGAACCTGCTGCAGATTACACCAAGCTAAAGTCATACGTCACTGCTCTGGACCTGAGGGATAACACAACATGGGCGTTCCACATCTGTTCCTGTTTTCAGTCCAGCTGAAATGGCATGCCATCCACACTAACTTCTCAATTCTACTGATGACACAATGCTTCATGTACGATGATTGAAATGCTTAGTAGCAATATATATGCTAAAGATTATAAAAATTATTATTATTATTATTATTATTTCTAATAATACTATAAATTAAAAATACCCAAAAAGTATTTTTTTTACCAATTACTTTACTTTCCTAACTGAAAAGAGTTTTTATTAATGCATTATAAATGTGTACTTAATTAAAAACAAATACAGTGTAGATTAGTAGTATTGTAATAAATATTTTTGCAAATAATAAAAATTAAGTAAATATAAACTTGTATACAACGAAGTTAATGCTTTTATAAAACTCCAAGCTGTCACTAGGAAATTCTTCAGCTGCCTGCCTTGTTAGACTTAGATTACCCTATGAATAAATATGTTCCTTAGTTTGACATTTAAAAAAAAGTCCAATGGTCCTCATTAAAAGAGCCAGACTCAGCAAGATCAGCTAACTTTACCTAGCTATAGGCTAGCTGCAGCTTTCACAACTGTAAAACAAACATTGAATGCTAAAGCCCTTATCACCTTATAAAATGTCACAACCTATGGATTAGGTTCATGATAAAGCTTGTTCTGAGCGTACACCGATTATTTGGACATTTAATATTAGTGCAAGTTGTAAATTCTTACAAAGAAAACTTTTATTTCTTTTACCCCAGAAACCCTAAGTACAGATGACTTTTTACCAAATTACTTTTTATTTCATTCTTCAGATCATGGTAATTATACTGCCTTATAAACTACTATATATATATACAATACCTATAAATTAAAGTATCTCTCCTCTATAGGCTACGATTTCTCTGAGGTCCTGCGATGGTTTGGTGAGCGTGTAGATCGCATCATCCTCCTCTTTGATGCCCACAAGCTGGATATCTCTGACGAGTTCTCTGAGGCTATCAAGGCCTTCCGTGGCCAGGACGACAAGATCCGTGTGGTTCTAAATAAGGCGGACCAAGTGGACACACAACAGCTGATGCGCGTTTACGGGGCCCTGATGTGGTCGTTGGGCAAAGTTATCAACACCCCAGAAGTGGTGAGGGTGTTCCTGGGCTCCTTCTGGGCCAAGCCCCTGCAGAACACAGACAACCGCCGGCTCTTTGAGGCTGAAGCACAGGATCTGTTCCGGGACATCCAGGCCCTGCCACGCAACGCTGCCCTTCGCAAGCTCAATGATCTCATCAAAAGAGCCAGGCTTGCCAAGGTCAGCTAGTTTTATCAGCCTTAAGTGCACTGCTGTCGCAAATCTGTATAGTATATTGCATTATACAATCTCTATACTAAATACTGATCGTTGGTAGGCTGTATGCCTTGATGCCTATTCTGAGAATTTTGTTCAGGAAGGAAAACGCAATGTTATTTTTAAATGACATTACGCTTTCCTTCCTCAACGTAATGTCATTTTTAAATGATATCAGTGGAAATGTTTGGAATAATTACAGATAATATCGACCTTTGCTGCTCCATGTCATGGCTGTTTTGTCTTGCGTCTGACCTGAGCTCAGACGCTGTTGTTTTTGGCCGGCTGTTGTATGCAAAGGAATAATACCCACGTGAGCTCTCAGCATGCTGCACAAAAGAATCTAGAACAAGCACTTAAGTCTGTACACTTTTAAACAATCCATTTATGGATCAGCCATAATTATGGGAGTGCCTCTTATCTTTTCCGCAGTGCTTCCCCAAACTGCCCGACAAACAGGAATCCTGGTTCTGCTTTTGCATTCTTTCCTAAAATGCAAAAAGCCATGTGCGAAATAGTTCTTCGCATGATTCAATTTCCTGAAAGGGCTCAGTGTAACCCGTTCCATGGTATGCGGAATATGTATGATGTATATATCCATGGAAAATACACAGCTCTTGTTTTGTTTTTTTTCCCCCTCAACATCTCTCACCTTCTTCTACACTGCCACTCTTCTTGTTCATGCCACTCCCACCTCTCTGGTTTCTGGCCACTAGCCATATATTGAAAGAACAAATGTGGTCTTATTTTAGTCCTCCTCCTTCAGGAAAGGGGTGTGTAAACATAGTGACTGTTGACCATTTCCCAGGCAAGCAGCAGTGACAAGGTGGAGTAGCTGATAATTTTATATTTTGCAACCAACGTGGACAAGTGGAAGGCAAAGTTTACCATGTCTGACAGCTTCCTGATGATAAAATAAATAAAGTTACGGTCTTGGTGGTGGTGTATTCCAAGGTTATATTTTAGTCCTGTTATTTATGGTAACTGACTTGTTCTGGTGTTTACTGCACAGAACTAATTTTCTGCATGCTGTAGAGGCTATCGAGAATATAATAACGTTGATTGGTATGAAAGATGGCATGGTAGCGCAGTGGTTAGCACTGTGGCTGCGCACATCCAGGACCAAGGATTTGAGTCTCACCTCAGGTCTGTGTGAAAGACGAAGGACGTTTGCGTATATATATATATATATATATATATATATATATATATATATATATATATATATATATAGAGAGAGAGAGAGATAGTGGATAATATTTAACTACTTTATAATAATAAATCATGTTTATTCCTCCAGGTGCATGCTTATATCATCAGCTATCTGAAAAAGGAGATGCCCACTCTGTTTGGAAAAGAGAAAAAGAAGGAAGAGCTAATCACACACTTACCTGAAATCTATCAACTGCTACAGCGAGAACATCACATCTCACCTGGAGATTTTCCTAATGTCAACAAGATGCAGGTAAATTTTATTATCAGTCACTGTTTATAGATTCTTTTTAAAAATGTATTTTTCAGACACCTCCGGCAATTATGCCGTAACCGGGGGAACTGAAGGTCATTGTGCCATCCTTTATTTAATAAGAAAAATATTAAGAAAAAAAATCAATCTACATAAACAGCAAGCATGGTGGAGAACAAGAATGGGGTCAAGCATGCATCAATATTATTTGATTAATACCAGCGTTTATCTGGCTAGACTTAGTACCATTTATTCCAGCTGCTGATTAGTGAAGGGAGCAGACACATGTCTATCTAAGCCCTTTAAGCCTGGACCAATTCCAGGTAGCACTTACAAGCTACAGACTGGAGTCAGTTTACATGTAACACTGACCGACTACATAGCAGCCCCAGATACAATGTGTGTTTTTCAAACTTGCTTTCATTTTGATTCAGTAACACATGAATAGGCCACATAACATTAAATATATTCAGTAAAAAAAATTTGAAAAAAAGTTTCACCCAGGTCTATTTGTGTCTACACAGGAGCAACTTATGCATTATGACTTCAGCAAGTTCCCATCCCTGAAGGTAAAGCTGATCGAAGCAGTGGACAAGATGCTGACTAACAAGATTTCACATCTGATGAACATGATCCGGGAGGAGGAAGGTAAGCAGCCAACTCAGATGGTGATGGGCGGGGCTTTCGACGGCTCGGAGGATGGGCCATTCGGCCACGGCTATGGCGAGGGCATTAGTGCCGGAGCAGACACTGAGGACTGGATTGTGAGTCGTGACAAGCCACGGTACGACGAGATCTTCTACACGCTAATGCCCATCAACGGCAAGGTGACCGGCGTCAACGCCAAGAAGGAGATGATGAAATCACGCCTGCCCAACACTGTGCTCGGAAAGATCTGGAAGCTGGCGGACTGTGACAGGGATGGCATGCTGGACGATGAGGAGTTTGCCCTGGCTCAGCACCTCATAAAGGTCAAATTAGAGGGCTACGAGCTGCCCTCAGAGTTACCGCCCCACCTGGTGCCCCCTAGTCACAGGAAGAACCCCACTGCAGACATCTTGTACAACCATGAGGACGACTAAGATCCAGATGTGACCACAGTAGAAAAACATGTATAAACATCAGTCTACACCTCATATCACAGCCTTAATGGGATAATTCATCCAAATTCAAATGTGAAAAGAATATATACAATTTTCTGTTATTATTTAGCTTTAGTTTGCTCTGTAATGATTTGTCTTAGGACAGAATTGTAAAAAAGCAATGTTATCTCTAACATGAGTGATATCTGACCATTTCACCAAGGGAGCTTTTAAATCATCACATACGTTTTTTTGTTAAAATAGTGTACTTAAATTAAGTAATCATTATTTGTATTTTCTCTTTTATGCAGGTAATATCATTATGTAGTATTGTGCGGGTATACAAGTATAAAAGGAAATTATTTTATAGCTAGTAAGTTATAGAACCACATCTGTTTCTGCAGATCTAGTACAAAGACTAGGTTATTAAACATGATATATTTTTTAAATCCTAATGACAATCCATTCCCAGTATTCTTTTGTAGTTTATTCACTGTCTCAAAAAATATGTGATAATATTCAGGCGTCTGTCTGTGCAACCTGTGCAAAGCTTCATGGTCACTAGAAGGGGCTGAAAATCCCTACTATTATTATTGCGCTTTTTATATCCCAAAATCTTGGCAGTTAATGTGGGTCATATGGCTAAACCCCCCTCACCACCAGGAATAGCTCTCTTTTACTTTTCTAAGGAATCAGATGTACGGTTTTTATATTTCAATAAGTTTGTCTTCATATCTGCATTTTTATCTATGTATATAGATAAACCAATAATAACACGTAATAGTTAATGGTGTTAATGCTTATAATAATTTGCTACTGATCATGTGCACTGAGACTTCATGCTTGTTTTTTTCAGGAAACTAATTTAATAACTGAAAAACAAATCTAATCTCATTTCCTTTATGTAGAGATAAAAATATATAGTTTTCTTTAATCTGTATTTCAGAAAAGCAAACCTACTCGGCTGGTGCAAACAAAATGGTTTAATTGAAGGTTTAATTTAATTATTGTATTAAATGTGCAGTGAATACTAACCGGCTAACTTTTTTAAAGGCAAGTCTTTATCTGTTACACATTATTTTTTTTAAATTATGTAATAATTCCCTCCAGCGTTACATAACACTAGATGCAAAATGCGCATTGGGGTGGAGTTACACCCCACTTAGTTAATGCCTTCCAAGCGTTATTAATCACAGTTTTTCCTCATTACACATTTTTACATGACTAAATATTACATTTTTACAGTATACTTTAAATGATTTACTTTTTTTTGGAATCTGTTTTTTCAGCAATCTGAAATGTGCTCATGAAAATATCTCTTTTTATATTCCACCTGTTAACATTTCTGTCTGCTTACTGTAGAACACTTTCAGTTTTAATTAAACAGGCTTAGTGTATAGTGAGGAGAAAAGTGCCTTCATGTTGTTGCATAAAAAATGTCTCATGTACTAAATAACTTATTCAGGGGATAAGAGGGGCGTTCAAGTCAAACCCGGACTTTATGATGACTTTTTCTGTGAATAAAGGCATAAAACCAATTGACATTTACAGAAGACTGAAGAACAGTATGGTGATGAGACTCTTAGCGACAGTAAAACAATTGAAATGTGTAAACGATTTAAAGAAGGCTTTACATCTGTGAATGACGATCCTGGCTGAGGTGGCTTGAAACCCTCTGCCGTCATACCATTCAGCAAGCAGAACTACAGATAGGGATGGATAACTTGTTGCCAACTTGCGAATTAGATGCATCTGTCCGTGGGAATGGCAAAATCTCGAAATCATTCACCAATATCATCAGCAGCACATTACAGGAATTTGTTTGGGAATTGTCACATCCCTCATACAGTCCTGACCTCGCACCAAAGTCATTTCCACATGTTTGGGCCATTAAAGGGGTTCCTGGAAGGCCAGCGTTTTAGACTTGAAGCAGGCAGTCTGACCATGGCCCCGACATACCAAAAAAGCTTTCCACATTGATGGTGTCCAAGTACTAGTGAAGCATTGGGGTAAATGAATTAGTGTAGCAGCGGATTATATAGAGAAATAAAGTCTCTCATAACTGTTCTGTTATTCTGTAAAAGTCCCTTTTTGGCTTGAAGGCTCCTCATATTATTATTAAATGGGTATCTGTTTGGTGATTATCAGAAATGTTTCATAAATGTGTGGTGTTAGTTAGTGTAATACTGTTACCTATGAGGGAAAACCCGTAAAAAACAGCAACCTGATTTAAAATTAATTTGTGTAAGCTTCTAATTAATAATATTTTTATTATTTTGAACAAACAGCAAAATGACTCAGATTCTTTTCTATGCGTTGTCTCTTTTAATTAAATAACTTTTTTTGTTGATACTCCTTGTACCTTATATTCCATTTCTTTTAAAAAACTCTCATATTAATGTCTAGCATATAAATGACTGTAAAGAAATAGAATTAATTTGTGAAATAAAGAAAAATGTAAATATTAAATAATATTTAACAATAAATTTTGTGTTTTCTTATTATTCCATGATTTATGGATCTTTATAATCTTGGATCTCTCCTCACATGCTCACTTTATGTGCATTATCATTTTACCATGAAAGTATTTCCTTAAAAGTGCCACTGCTGTATTGAGAGCTGCACTTTATATGATGTGCAACCTTTATCCCTCTATTTACAGAGTCAGGTGAGAGAGAGAGTTGCCCTCCCTTGCAACTACTTTCTTTGGCTTCAAAGTTCAGCTCAATTCTTCACTAATCAACCTGCAAGAAGGAGCTCGGGTAAAATCATGACTGTCTCCACATCTTAGACTGACGTGTGTTTAGACCGAGAGCACAGAGGAGGACATTGTAAGGGTTTGTAAAAATAATAATAATAATAATAATAATAATAATAAAATATATATATTGATTCTTTTTATTAGACTTAAAAGGAAAGCTGTATTGGTATGATTAAGTATTTAAGTAATTCTTTATCTTGATACAATGTATTTTACATGCCATTTGCAACATTTTGAATGACGATGCACTTAAGTGTCTCGTAACCTTATTAGATCTAAATGCTAGATATCTAACTATATCTATAAATATTGTATATAGTACATTATGTCTATTACATCATGTTAAGCATAAACAACGGAAGTAGGATTTTCTGGATAAATTCTGTTGCTTTTTGTTCAGTCAGACTTTAATAATAATTTAATGGCTACCAGCTTTCATTTTATTGATTCATATCATGTCTTGCTGTAAATGAGTCACATAAAATACCAGGAATTTTTATTATCCTTTGGATAGATTTATCCAAGTAAAACGAAACCACAGAATCAGTGAATAATAGACAAAGTTAGAAAACAATTGATTTTGTTAAAAATATGATTTGTTTCTTGTATAATTACCTGTAATAGTTTTTTATTCTTTTGTTCATTGTAAAGTTCAAAACAGCAAGGCCTCAACTGCAGAATGAGGTGTGAAGATTAATAATTAAGCTCATCCTGTGACTTAATTTAAGGGCACTATTCAGTGTGAACCATAATTCTGTAGCATATAAAGGAATATCTGACTAAAGAATGACTTGTTGTAGATCGATCGTAATTCTTTTAATACAATGCTAGTATTTTGTTCATTGATAATAATCCTGGATTTTAAGTAATCTTATAAAAAATACAAGATTGTTCAATGTTCAAAAATTCAATGTTCCAAATTACATGGCCATTACTTACTCCCGTGAACTCTGCTGTGATGTCACAGATGTCTGAGTTGGCAGATGTGGATGAGTATGAACATGGACGCATTCGGGAGCTGCAGCAGCAGCGCATGGCTGTTCAGAAAAAGACCTACACTAAATGGATGAACAGTGTCTTCTCTAAAAATGGGGTATGAACAAGAAAGTCCATATCTTAAATAACCATTTTCATTACAACATTGTGCAGAGCATTAAAGGATCTAACACAGTCACAAAAAAAAAAGATTCAGCATTAAATGAACAGTAAGAGAACAGATAAGTATAAAAGTTACATATTTTATTGTTTTTCTAAGGGAAAATATTCAAATCAATTAAATTATTATTTTTTCACGGAGCAGCTTTAAACAAATCAAAACTATGGATAACAATTTACAATTTATTAGCTTTATCAGCTTGTTCCTGATGATAATAACATGATAATGAGCAACTAAGAGATCACAGTTGTAAGGAAACCTGTCTGAGGTGACATGAAGGAAAAACCTAGAAAGGAAGCAGACTCCAAAGGAAACCCATCCTCATTGGGGTGATACCAGATAGCACAACCGTAAATAAACCTCTTCTATAACTGTGTGCTATAAAAGTCCAATTGTATAACAGGAAATCCATTTCAGTTAACACAAAGTCCATTTTCTTGAGGTTACAAACTGTTACCCATGTATCATTATCCATACAAGCATGAGGCATCACTCGATGGATTGAAAATTCAGCTCTTTGCCCACAATAAGAAGAAAAAAGAGCAGTGCTAACTGTTGAGCATGGGGTGAATCCATTATCCTTTAGGGACATGCGGCAGCCAGTAGCACAGGAAACATCATAAAACATGTTTACTTTTTTCATTTTACAAAGCAACAAAATATCATATGACAAAATATGTACGTAATTGGCTGGCATACAAAATGCCCATGATGCTTTTCTAACTTCTTTTACTTACTTTTACTTTCTAACTTCTTTTACTTAACAGATTCTGTATCTAACAAAAACTAGTCAGTTAACACATGGAAATTATGCCACATATCTTTTTCGACATGATAACATGGTAGTTTATCTACAATGACATAATGTTAGCAAACATCAGCTTCGTCTCGTGCCACCTGTTTTCGTTTGATCTACTGCTACAGTCATGAATACTGACTGTAATTTATGTTGTCATAACTTATATCGGTTAACATTTATACAGTATGATACATAAATGAGCAGTTTCCAAAGTTCTTTATCAAATGGAAGTTTTGAAACACATGTGGTGCTAACTAATTAAGCTAATCTCTAAACACATTTACCATCTAAGTAATTACAGGTACCGTATATGATATCATGTATAATGCAACGTGTGAAGTCACCATGACTGTCAGAGCGTCTTCAAGGTCTAGTGAGGTGTTCTGAACAATGATCTGCTGGGAAACCTCGTGACCTGGCATTCATGTGGCCTACCTACCTAAACATTGCTAAAAACCAAGTATATTCCTTCATGTCAACTTTATTCCCTAATTGCATTGGCATATGCAAAATAAAATGTTCAAGAATGTATTGAGGAGAGGGTTATAATGGTATGGCTGACCAGTGTAAATCTTTGCAGAACACATGTGTAGAAGAGAAAAGTTCAATAAGAATTCTGTTAAGTTAAATAAAAGTAAATACGAGTTTCTAGTTTGGATTACCCACTGATGCTTACATCTCTTAATTAAAATTTTAATCATTATCGCATTCCCTTCTGCATTATAAAGTGTAAAAAAAGACATTAATTCCTCCAACACTGGGGGATACTCGGGGTGAACAACCTTTGAACCCTTTTGTAAGTTCAATTATGTAACCCCCGGTGGCATCTCAGTGAGGAAGAGCATAAAACAAGGAGGAGAGGATATAGCTCATAACTCAAGGTCTTACATAAACATTTCTGCAATGCTGAAGCCAGGAAGGAAGAGGAGCATGCAGTGAGTCTCAACACTAAATGTGATATATTCACTGTCATAACAGCTAGAAAACATGTAGTACTCTAAATCAGCCGACACTGTATTGTGCTGCTTGTTAGGGGTCAAGGGATATATGAAGAGCTATAAGTGACTGACACAGACTTTATACATTTATGATCGGAAGCTTACATACACTCATCATAAACATTAAGGTCATGGTGACATGGTGACTTTGAACTGTTTTTTTTTGGGAGCAGAATGGTTGTACAACATATAGTACATCCTTAATAGAAGAAAACACCAAGAATTAGGAGCACAATGTTTAACTTATTCTGGGTTTTTTTATATTTTATCTAATACTGATCTAATATTTGATTAAATGTCCGTTAAAAAGTTTCATCTTCAACTTTCGGTAGCCATTAACAAGCTCCTGGCAGAATTCTTGATGAATATTTGCCCACTCTACTTGGCAGAATGGATGGAATTCATTTAAATGGATTGGCTTCCTGGCGCTAACCAAAAATTCACACACAGTCGAGACTCCAAAAGCTTACTGTTAGCATGCTTTATCCAGACCATAACCAGCGTTGTTGCGTGTTTAAGGTCATTGTCCTGTTGGAGCAATTAGCATGATTCCCCCACTAGCATGCTTACCATTTGGTACAGTGTTCTTGGGTGGAATAATTTGTGTTTATACCTCCAAAATGCCCTCTGGTTACCATCCTTGTGGCCAGCTACAAACTTTGGTCAAGCTTAAAAGTGTCAGTTTTGGAGAAAGGGCTTCTTTCTTGGACAGCTGCACTTAAGTACATGACAAGATAGAAATAGTTTGAATGTTGATAGTTACATTGGCTTACCAGCAGATTCTAGTTCATGGCAAACTTGTACATTACCATGCTGATTACTGTATAAATCCTGACCATGCAACTAGTTTGGCTCTTATTCCAAACCCTAGAGCAATGGCTACATCTCCCCAAAACTTGATTTTATGTACAATTGTTTGAACCTGCAGTTGTTCACAAGATGGGCATTGGTCAATCATTATTTTGTGTTGGCACAGAGAAGCTGCACGCTGTAGTCAGTTTCACTAACATTTTTGGGCTTTGGGCTTTAAAGATTTTACGAGTTTTTGGGTGACTTTCAGCACCACATAATTAAAAATATAACTACATTTAAATGTGTAAATGTATATTTGTCCCTGTATATATAATCTTGACCTTATGGTATTTTGGAAAAAGAAAAGAGAAGATATTAAACCCTGTACTTCAAATTTTGCGGGATTTTTATCTTCTATTTAAGATTATATATATATATTTTTTTAATAGAAAAGTCCAGTTCAAATAAATCATAACTACCCCAATATTCTCAAGGCTTTGCGTTAATATGAATGTATGCACATTTCACCACAACTGTGTGTTATACATAAATTTCTTTTTATTTCATTTGTTTGATGTTATGATTTCATTTATTTATCTTCAGTAAACTCCTTATCCTGGTTAGAATAATGTTGAATCAGGAGTCTTTGTTTTTTTCAAATAGCTGTCGTCTAACAAATCGCCAAACTCCTTTCTGTTTGTCTGTGATCACCTGCAGAGATTCTAGGATGCTTTTTCCCTATAGCTCTTAACCAGGAAATGCATACAAAAACAGATTTGTCTGAAGAATCTTGCAGTTTTTCCTATTTAGTTCAAAAGGGATCTGTTCAGAAACTAAAGTCCCATAGTTCTTGCATAAGGGAGTGGTTATCAAGCTCTAAGTGGAACCGGCAAAAAAAGGAGGAGTATGTGATTCATGCTGGAATACAGCATAGTGGCCACTAGCCAAATGCAATATTTAAACCGTGCCTGCTGCTCCTGGAGCAAAGAACACAACACTTCCTCTCCCATCTGACCCTAACATTTCTGGAAAATACCAGGAGCTAGTTCAACCTGTTCTCTGTAAGTGACCTGTCCAAAACATTACAAAGATTAACCTTTAATGTTGCCAAGCAGGTTTGTTGTATGCTTAACTAACTGTGCGACCTTTCTAAATAATCCTAAATCATCTGACATGTGCTGGTGAAGTAATAGAGGTATTTCTCTGTTCAGGAAAACATTGTCCTGGAAGATGTGTACACAGAGCTCAAGACTGGTGTGTATTTAGTGCGTCTCTTGGAGCTCATCTCCAGGGAGAAGCTACCCACACCTAGCCGAAGAACCCTCAGAGTACACTGTTTGGAGAACAACAGCATTGCCATAAACTTCCTCAAAACTAAGGTGCCACTGGCAGAATCGAATTTTTAACTCTCATAAAGCAGTAAACAAATTACAATACAGCAATTCACAGTTTAAAAGATTTTCTAATATGTGGGTCTTGGAGAATATCCTTATTTATCCTTTCTCTTTAGATCCGAGTAGATTTAATTGGACCTGAGAACGTTGTGGATGGGGACAGAACCCTGATCTTGGGCCTCATCTGGATCATCATTCTCCGTTTCCAGATTGGAGCAATTAATCTTGATGAAGTTGTGAGCAAAAAAAAAAAACATGCACTTAGTGTTTCTGTCAGGATTATCTGCCATGTTTATCTGCTATAACTGCATCCTGATTCTGTTTTGTTTCCAGGACAGTGGTAATGCCAGCTTAGCACGTCGTTCAGCCAAAGAGGCTCTTCTGATATGGTGCCAAAGGAAAACCGCTGGTTATAACAATGTGGATGTTCAGGACTTTTCCAGCAGCTGGAGGGATGGACTGGCCTTCAATGCACTCATCCATGCTCACCGGTAATGTTATGAGATGTATAACATTGTATGAAAACAGGACCATCACTATATATTTAAAACCACACACAGATGTAAAATATATCTCCAACTATTTAGTCTGTGGTGACTTTTTCTTTTTCAGGCCAGATCTATTTAATTACAATCGACTTTATCCAGATGAGGCAAGGAAAAATTTGGGACATGCTTTCACCCTAGCTGAAAGTGAATTTGGCATCATGCAGCTACTTGATGTGGAGGACATAGTGGATTCACATCCTGATGAGAAGTCCATCATGACCTATGTTTCTCTCTACTACCATTACTTCTCTAAAATGAAGCAGGGGCAAACCATCCAGAAGAGAATAGCCAAGGTTGGTTATACTAATAAATGTTAAGAAGTGGACCTTAATTTGCGTTCCCCACTGGATCATCACTGGATTTAGTGATCCATAATTTAAAATAACAATTTCACAATATGTGCAAAAATTTAAGTGCAAATTTCTTCTTCAGTAATTGCTGATTGTTTATCCTGGTCAGGGTAAATAGTGGATACAGAATGCTGGAGATAAAGCAGGAATACACGCTTGATGGAATAATGTTGCATCACGAGACCCCATGTACACAAATACATTACATTTGTATTAATACAGATACACTTTCATTCCTAGGGGCATACAAAGCAGTTAATCCAACAAGCTGAGGGTTAAATAAGAGACCCTGGAGCTTCAAGGCAGTCAAGTTACCTGCTGTTTCACCATGCTACCTAAAATAGCTGTCCTGAGAATACATTTAAGCAGCTATCATGTTTTCTGTGGTTTTGGTTGACATCACACTCCATTTAAGGGTACTGCCAACCATTAAAACCCAATTGCAAGCGCAATGCACATCAAGAATGAATGCACCATATATGGTACCTTTTGTAGTCTACATCGAGGGCTGTACTCGGGGAGACTGTGGATTATTGGATTTTACACTAGATCAGTAGGGAGGAGCTCTGTCTCTAATCAGATAAGCATTAGCTTAACCCTGGAAAATACACACAAGTGAGGAAGTAAGTCCCCTTCCTACAGCATAGTTAGCAGGATACTAAAATAGCATTCACTATATTTCTAGCATCATGACAGAAAAATCGCTCTGCACACACAGTTAAAGGCCACCAAACGGATTTGAGTTCAGAGGGCGGAAGATTCTATTTTAGTGCTTGGTCGGGACTCATGGAGAGGTACAGTGGTGAGAAGTGTTCTGTTCTGCCTGTGCAGGAAAACGATGACAAGATTGTTCACCACCACATTCGTATGTGTGAATAGAACAGTACACCAGCTGTCATAGAGGTGTGTTTAATAATGACGTGCATGTCGATTCGGGAACTGTGCCAAGTCGGGTCAGATTTAGGGGCAATTTGGTGTTGAGACGTGACGAGAAATGGCAGGTGGTGTGTCTGTTCCAGGTGTGCCCAGCCGGGTCATTGGCTGGAAATGTCTCTCATTGGGAGTTTCAGCAATCAGTGGCTGAGATGGCAGACTATGAGAGAAGCTATTATTAAACCACAGAGGAGTGTGTCAGCACTGCAAAGGGTGTGTATAAGTAGCTAGATGTCGTTGTAACTAAAGACTGCTCTAATACCTTCACACTTAGTTATAGTTTGGAGGCTAACTTGTTGATAATTTGATGATTGACCATCTGATTGAGTCATGTTCAAAAATTAATACACCCTCTTTTAATTATTAATGTTTCTGTATAAAGCATAATAAAAATTATCTCATTATAGTGGGTCTTAATACTACCCAAATACAACCTCAGATGGACAACAACAACGTGCCATTAATTATTTAATACAAATAAACCAAAAAAAAAATATATATATATATATATATATATGGGCAAAATGAAGTACCCCCATGATTCAATCACGCGTAGATCCACTTTTAGCAGCAAAAAAGCATTGTGTTGGCATTTCAAGTTTTTGGGCATTTACTTTCACCTATGCGCAGCTCTCTTAAGGTCCCACCACAGCGTTTCAATTGGGTTTAGGTCTGGGCTTTGACTAGGCCATTCCAAAACCTTGATTCTTTAATTTTTCAGCCTTTCTGATGTAGATTTACTGGTGTGCTTTAGATAATTGTCTGTTGCATGACCTAATTTTGACCAAGCTTTAGCTTTAGGTCCTGTGTCTCCACTTTAGTCTCAACTGTCCATGACACATAAGAAGTCTTGTGATTTGTTCAGATGCAGATTTGCAAACCTCAGCTGTGCTTTCGTGTTCTTTTTTGCCAGAAGAGGCTTGCTCCCGGCAACCCTTCCAAACAAACCATACTTCTTCTTTAAATTGTGCTGTCATGGACATTAACATTTAAGTGATGCCTGTATGGTCTGTAGTTCTTGTTTTTTTTCTATTGCTCAGAGCATTGCATGGTCTGGTCTTTGGTGAATGTGCTGTGATGTGCATTCCTGAGAAGATTGCCAACTGTCTTAAATGCTTTTCACTTGTGAATAATGTTTCTCACTGTAAAACTTTGAATGGCAACTTATTTGGAAATGGTTAATACCACTTTCCAGATTGATGTGCAGGAACAATTGTTTTTCTTTGTATAGTCCATTGTCCATTAGTCCATTGCTTATGTCTTTCCCTCTTGGCATTGTGTGAACACACACCTGAATTCTCCAGACATATATATTACGGCAGCAATGCGGCATGGCATGGAGGCAATCAGTCTGTGGCATTGCAGCCTTTAGCTCTTCTGCGTTGTTAGGTCTGGTGTCTTGCATCTTCCTCTTCACAATAGCCCACAGATTCTCTATGGGGTTTAAGTTGGGTGAGTTTGCTGGGCAATCAAGCATAGAGATACCATGCCTTAAATCTGTACCATGGTATCAGTACTTTTGGCAGTGTGAACAGGTGCCAAGTCCATAAGCTCTCCATAAAGCTAGTCTGCAGAGGGAAGCATGAAGGTGCTGTATGGCTGCGCCGTGCTTGGACCTGATAAAACAGTGGACCAACACCAGCAGATGACAGGGCTTCCCAAACCACTGCTGACTGTTTAAACTTTACACTGGACCTCAAGCAGCTTGGATCCTGTGCCTCTCCTCTCTTCCTCCAGACTCTGGGACCTTGATTTCCAAATGAAATGCAAAATAAATTTTCATCTGAAAAGAGGACTTTGGCCAACTGAGCAACACTCCAGTCCTTTTTGTCAGTAATTTATGCAAAGGGAGCCCCGACCAAGTATTAAGTGCTGCACATGTTCATACTTTTGAGTAGTCCAACATTTTTTAATTGGTCCTAAGTAACATTTCCAATTTTCTGAGGTACTGAATTTTTGGGTTTTCATTAGCTGTAAGTCATAATTAAGAAAATTAAAGACATAGACACTTTAAATATATCAGTCACTCTTATCCATTACACAGTATGTGTGTAATGGATCTATATAATATCTGAGTTTAATTTTTTTAATTGAATTACTGAAAAAAAATCAACATTTCAATGATATTCTAATTCATCAAGAAACAACTGCATGTACTGTATGGATGGATGAATGGATGGATGGATGGATGGATGGATGGATCGATCGATAGATAGATAGATAGATAGATAGATATAGAAGTTATAATGTATTTAAAAAGTAAACAGTTACGTTTATCATTACAAAGTGCACACTACAATTATTATGGAAACTGTGGCCCTTTTAGTGTATAGAGGTTTACCTTACTAATAGAGCTGCTTTATATATTATTATGTTTTCTTTGTATTCATACTTTTAGTGGCTTTTGTGTCAGGTTAATCTGAAATAGGCTGGTGCCTTACAGTGGGGGAACATGGAACATGACTACCCTACTTATATTGATAAAAAAAAAAATCAGAGGTACTCATTTTGAAACCTGTGATCATTCTTTACTCTGCTTCCAGATTGTAGACCTCCTGAAAGAGCTGGATGATATGAAAAGGCAATATGAGCACATGGTCACTGATCTACTACAATGGATCAGGACCAAAATAGTGATGCTGGATGATCGTTCTTTCCCGAACTCCCTGCCAGGCATGAAGCAGCTGGTGGCTGCCTTTAAGACCTTCCGCACTGTGGAGAAGCCCCCTAAGTACCAGGAGAGAGGAGCTATTGAAGCCCACCTCTTTAACCTGCGTACAAAGCTGATGGCCAACAATCAGCGTGCCTATGTTCCTCCAGAAAGTAAGACCCTTGGAGATATTGAGAGGACCTGGACTCTGCTAGAGAGGGCAGAATATGAGCGGGAACGCGACCTGCAGATCGCCCTCTTAAAGCTGGAGCAACTTGAGCAACTAGCGCAGAAGTTTGGCCGTAAAGCAGCACTCAGGGAGAGCTACCTGGAGGACACAATGCAGTTGGTTCTGAAGGATGATTTAAAGCGACTGGAGACTCTGGAGGAAGCCCAGGTTGCAGCTCAGAAACTGGAAGCCTTACGCACTGATATGCTGGCTCGTGAGCCTCGCTTTCAGGCTCTCAGTGAGATGGCAGCTATAATTGAGAGGGAGAATTACCACAGTAAGGAACAGGTTATCCGCAGGTATGTTAACAGATTTTTTCATTTGTGACATACAGTACTATACTATACTTTATCTGTTATGATGTTTTAGGGCCACTTTTAAAAAATTACAAGATTTCAAAAATAAAGTAATTATTTCAAGAAATGTTCTGCCAATTTTTTTTCTTTTAATCTTGTATGTTTCTTTTTTCTTTTATTAAACAGTATCCTTTGAATGCATTTGTACCTATCTGTCCTTACTATAAACAAATGGCAAGCATCTTTCACTGTCCTTTATTGTGTACAACAGGCAAATGAATATCTCCAAAAAATGGCAAGCTTTACTTCAGCAGTTGCAGCAGAAAAGAGATTCTGTCGGAGAGTTGGTGAACACGCTTGCCCTTCTCAAGGACACGGAGCTAATCTCTCTGGACCTAAAAGAGCTACAGGTTGTTATTTTCATTTAATTCCATAAATACAGTGGAGTAAGGTTAAGGCTAAAACATGCAGATTAGGTTAATCTGGCGTTCCCAAAATTGTCCATAGTGTGTGTGCTCTGCCATGGATTGGCACCAGGGTGTACCCCACCTTGTGCCCAAAGTCTCCTGGGATAGGCTCCAGGCCCCTGCAACCCTGCACAGGATAAACGGTATAGAAGATGAATCAATGAATTAATTAATTTCATAAACATAAGGCACAGTAGGGGCCTCCGAGTGGCGCAGTGGTAAAGTGCGCGCCCTATGCTATAACCTCTCACAGCCGGAGGTCTAGAGAGAGCTGATTGGCCGAGCTCTCTCAGAGGGGAGGGATGAGAGGTACTCGCGCTCCCTCATTAATCACAGCTCTACATCCAAACCGGGAGCGTCTGTGAGCTCGCGCACGCGGAAGAAGCGGCTAGCGCTTTCCTCCGACTGTGTTACTCCGCCCCTAACGGTGCGTGAGCGTCATGCTGTCGGAGTTCGGAGGAAACACGTGATAGTCTTCGGCCCTCCCGGCTGAATGGTAGTAGTAGCCTTAATGTGGGAGCCCCCTAGTGACGGGGAGGAATTGGCCACGACTAAATTAGGAAAAAAAAAAAAAGGCACAGTCGATATAAAAATTTTACATGCAATTCAAAAATGAAGCTTTTTGGGAAAAAAAGAGAAAACTTTCATAACTGATAGCTAATAGCTTGTAAAGGCAATTTTTCTTTTCTCTACATTTTTATTTTAATTCCACTCTTCCTTACAAATATACTCCTGATCGATAAAGTTGTAAGAGAATATTCTGTATGAAGGAGTCTTTACCTTTATAAAAAATTTCTTTATTACTATTTGTCTAGAAGAGGTCTGCAGGTGTGGTCACTATTCCTTGTCATGAGTATGGTGTTCTTTGGGTGATAAGATGTCTATTTTCTGTGCCAAATATATATTTAGAAATAATGCCCAAAATGGTTTACCTCTCGTAAGATCAGAGCACATTTTTACTACATGGTTTTGTATTACTGTGTGTATAACTGTATGTATGTTTTCTCTTGATTTAATTTTTAAATCTGGAGTTTGTAGACTTAGACATAGCAAATACTTATTTTTATTATTACAAAAACAAGATATCCAACACATTGCAGTATGAGAACTCTGTAAAAACAAAGTTCCAGAAATCACACTTAATGTTCTTCTGTGTTGTTTCACTCTTAGCTTCAGGCAGGGTCTTCTGACCTTGGAAAGCATTTACCAGATGTGGTGGATCTACTCCAGAAACAAGAACTGTTGGACACCAAGATCATTTCTCTTGGAGAATCACTGAGTACCATCAGCAGTAGTGCATTAAGGGGGAAGCACAGAGATGTTTCACAGGTTCAGAGAACCGTGCAAGAGCTTAATAGCCAGTACAAATCCCTCCTGGCCCTTAGCCAGAACAGGTGATGTCTTTGAATTTGAAATAATCGTTCAAGACTCTCTTAAACTTTTTTGCAATCTGTTGTTCTGTAGTTTGTTATTAAAGATTAAAGATCTTTTTAAAGGAGGAGAGCCTTGGAGGGACAACTGAAGCTCTTTGAGTTCTTCCATGACTGTGAGGAAGTGGAAGCTTGGATTTATGAAAAGTGGCTTCTGGTGCAAGCAGCATCTTTGGGCAGAGATCTCAGTCAGATTGAACAAGCCATTCAAAACCATAAGGTTTGACTTTTTAATTAATAAAAAACAAAGAAATATTAATGCCTCCTAGCTATTCACATGTGAATTAAGTTGTTTTTATGCAACAGATGTTTCTACGTAATGCAAATGTTCTAATATTATTTGCAGACATTGGAAGCAGAAGTGCAGTCACAAGAATCTCTGTGCTCCAAGGTTGTGTCCAGGGGTCAGGAACTGTGTAGAGGGAGACACCCCAACGAGAAAGATATCCAAAAATGGATCCGGACCTTGCAGAAACAGTGGCAGCAGCTTAGGGACCAAGTTACAAACCGCAAAAACAGACTGCATGCAGCCATTGTTATCAAACAGGTTCTGTTTGTTGCTACTACATCTACCTGATAGACCCCCAAACAACTAGAATGTGCACTGTAAGAAATCGCTTAAAAGAGTCTGTTTAACCCTTCATCACTATTTTCCATACAGTATTTTGCTGATGCAGCAGAAGCAAACTCATGGCTTAATGATCGCAAACCCCTTCTAACTGATGAAGATTATGGAAAGGATGAGATGAGCACCATTGCACTGCTCCAGCGCCACCAGAGACTGGAAAAGGAAATGGGGGCATATGCCTCAGAGATAAAGAGGCTGAGTGAGCAAGCTCAGAGTGCTGCCCAGCTGGCTCCACTGACAGTAAGTAACTTTATTAGGGTTTTCTGCAGGGTTGCTGAGATTACACTTTGATAGGGTGTGGGACTAAACAATCCAGCTAAGCATTCTGCTCCTCTGAACTGAAAAAAGACAGTAGATGTTAATTGGGCACCTTATCATGACTCCCCCTGGTGGCATAAGCTGTACCAGGCACGTGCCACAGAACACTGATGAGATTGGCTTTAGAACTTTGAGTCTGTGGTTCTTTTTCTTTGCTTTGGAGTCTTTTGTTTTAATGTTTATTTGTAATACTTAAATAAATAATAAAACCATTAAAACTGATAACATACCTGATTGGTTATTATTATTATTATTATTATTATAATAATTATTATTATTATATTTATTTTTTATCCAAAATGCAGTACTTCTTTTTATTTATCAAATGAATTGTAATGATTTTTTTCCCTGTTCTATTCAGACAGAACCTCAGCAGACCAAAATGGTCAACTACAGTGATTCATCAGGAGATGAAAGAGAGACAGTGAAGGAAAAAGGACGAATTTCAGTAAAAAACAGAGAATCTTCCCCTGCCTTACCACAAATGCAGGAATTTAATGCCAAAATTAGGTTTAAATACAGAGGTACAAATCACATGAATTATTAAAGTGCTAATCTGATATTTATATTAAGTATCAATATAGAACAACACCACCACCACCACCACCACATACTGTATCTTTTTGCATGAACATTTTTGTTCAGGGATAAAACTAACCTGGGATCGTGGAGAAATGCTGACAATCCTCAGCAAAGAAAAAGATGATAAAATGCTTGCACGGGATAGTAAAGGAAACGAACAACTGGTGCCTTTTTCATACATTACAGATCTTTCTTCATCTGTAAGAGACTCCATAAATCACTAAAAAGATATCATATCATTGTATATAACATTAGGTAGATTTACATATGCATGTCATGGATGTTTAATTTATTAATTCATTATTTCTGTATGCATTTTGAATTATGAAGATGCAGAAAACCCCACCTGCACCCATAAGCACAGTTCCAGAGAGCCAGACTCGAAAAGTGAGCCGGCCGCGCCGCACCCGCTCCATGCGCCGGGGCACTGCTGAAATCGCAATCACTTCTATGCCAGACCCCCATTTTCAGAAAGATACCATAGAAAATACACAAAGCAGCTTGGAGAAAGACTTTAACAGTCTCTGTCAACTACTACAGGTAAACATACACTGTTAAACCTCAAAAAGCATGCGTTCCGATTTTGTAGAAGTTCAAACACTATGAAATTAGGGAGCTTCTGTTTTTATTCGGTGATGGGGTGGGTTCCCTCCTTATTAGTGTTGCATTTTAGAGATTATAATCAGATTCTGAGATTATGAGTAATCTCAATAGGTACAACCTTAAAAATACAGAGTGATTGGAGGCCAAAAAATGAAGCATTGAGGTATAAACAGATGTTTCCACACTGGCCAAAGAAAGTTAGTTTGTTACAGTAGTTTTTCACCCACTTTAAATTATTTAATGATTTAATTAAGAATCACATTTTTATACATAACCATTTGGTGCTTAGTATACAGTGGAGATCAAAATTAGAGAACCATGCTAATAGAACAGTATTTTACAAAATAACCAAGGAACTTCAATAAATAACTTTATTTTGTAAAAAACACAATGATCAAAATTAGAGAACAACAATGACCGCAGCACAGAGAAACATTACAACTAAAATTTCTAAAGGTTACAACAGTCAAAAATTAGTAGGAAGTGTACTAGACATCACTAGTCTCTCACACTGCTCTGGAGTGATTTTGGTCCACTCTTATTGAATTATTCCAGTGTCTTCTATAGTTCAGTGACTTGGGTTTCTTGGCCATAACTTTGTTGCCAAGGATTATTATTTTTTTTTTCATTTCATTATTTCGTTATTTCTGCTTTAGGGAACTCCTTCACGCATTTAGTTGTGTGACAGGTGGCACTGTTGTGCATGAAAATTGCTGGCTGATTGGGTGATAAATGCAGGGAAGGAACTACATGTTGTCAAAGAAGGTTCTGATAAACACTTGCATTCACTCTGCTATGTAGCGGTATAAGAGGCCCAACTTCTGCTGCTGAAAACGTCCCCCAAACCATGAGGCTTCCCCCTCCATCTTTCACTGACTTCTTTAGAAAGTTTGGGTCAGTCTTTCCCAAGTTTGTCAACAAATATAATGTTCCATCAGACCTAAATAAATTTAACTTGCTTTCAACATTAAAGTGAATTGTTCTCAGCAAAGGTTAGTCTAGCCTTTTGATTCTGTCTGCTAAAGAAGTTTGGTCACAGCAGAGGGGGCTTTCAGTCCTAATTCTATTAAACTGATGAGACAGATCCGTACTCTGTTCCACCCTGAACTGCCATGCAATCCCAGCTGCAAGGTTAAACCATTCGCCCATTATCTTGTCCTCTCTGGAATTTGTCTTTGTAGGACTTAAATGAGTTTGTGACATTGCAAAGATGCAATATTTCCTCAAATCACAGATTTAGAACGACCAACTTCTCTTGCTATGGCTGAAATGGTCATCCCTTTTGCCTTCATCTGGACGAAGGCCAGTCTAAGGGTTTTAGTCACTTTAGAACAGCTCACCATCTTGCAAAATCAGAGAAAACTGGAAAGTTAGGCTGCCAGTTAAATAGTGTTTGTCAGATAATTAAAGAAATTAGCATCAGGTGGCAGTTTAACACCAATAACTGGAAGTGTTCTCTAATTTTCAAATCTTATTGAAGTTTTGTATTTAATATATATGTAACTCATGAAATATGCTTAAAAGACCTTTTATTCCTGATTAGATTATTTTAAAAAGACCTAAGCAGTGACCTTGAAATCTAGGAAATTGTAGATTGTAGAATCTCAAATTTTGATCTCCACTGTTTATGCCCAGGCTAACTACTTAGGTAAAATTTTAGTTAATTAACCGAATTGTTCCTATTAGCTGCTTAATAGGAAAGTTAAGTTATTTTTGTAAGTAGTTTTGTTATTATTAGAATTTCAAATTTCAAATGCATTGACGGTTTTTATCTTTTGTTCTGACTTGGTTATGAGCATGGCAGATTACTAGATCATTAACTAAATGAATTTGGCATTCTAGGAAATGATAGATGCACAATGTACAGTATTTGGATTTTCTGAGAGCATAAGTCTTTTTCCAAACACCATTCTCAGTGTGTCAAGGATCAGGTAATCACAGAAATTTATTTTTTGCCTGTAGTATAAGACAAAAATCTTGGATGAGACTGCTCAGTTACATGGGTTTTATAACGCCTGTGAGGAGTTTGAGTCCTGGATGGAGGACAAGGAGAACATTCTCAACACTTTCAACTCTAATTCTGAAAATACTGAGGTTCTGCAGGCCAAATACGAGGTGAGTGTATAAAAAAAAATAATAATAATTTAAATTGCATTCATACATCACATAATTTAATTGTGCTAAATCTATTATAATTTCTGCACAAAGAATTTTCTTACGGAGCTGGCAAGTGGTAAGGGGCAGCTTGATGGCATCACTAAATTGGGTGACGATCTTTTGAAAAAGCAACACAGCAAGAAGAGAGAGATTAAGGACAGATATGCTCAGGTCACCAAGAGGTAGGAGGAAATAGCTTTAGACCCTGATAATAACTTCAGAATCAATATACGATGCAAATCCCAAAATCCATGTAAACAAATTCGAAGGTGTCAATGGTATATTGTACTTAAAATAAAAACTTGTCCTCAGGTGGGAGCATATACAGGCCCTAAAGGATGAGAGGGCTCAGGAACTGCTCAGCTCAGCTGATATCAAGTCCTTCTTACACACTTGTGAAGATGCCAAATCCCAGCTCCTGGACAAACTGGTCCAGCTGGATATGTCTGGTGTGGGCAGCTCAGCATCGGCCCTGAAGGCTGAAGAACAGAGTCACTCCCAGGCTGAAAGGGAGATTGAAGCCCTTGAGAGAAAGATAGAATACCTAAAGAGTGTGGCCAGAATGTGAGTCTGTGTGACACACAATGTTACACAATTGTTCCTCAATTATATATACTTTTTCATTTCTCCTCATTGAGCTTGCCCTACCTACGTTGTAGGAAGCGTGACTGCAGCCCTGCAGAGAGTGCTGCTATCATGGAGGAGGTCTATGCTTTGGAAAAGTTGCTGCAGCAGGTCAAGGGTCAGGCTTCGAAAAGGCAGAGAATTATAGAGGAGGCTCAACGCCTGCAACTCTTCCAGAAGGAGTCCAGAGATTTGCTGCTGTGGTCTAAGGCAATAGAGGAACGCTTGCTTGAAGAAGAGAATAGCTCTGATGTTGCCTCTGCTCAAGCCTTGTTGAATGAAAACCAGGAACTGAGGCTGGAGATTGAGCAGCAGAGAGAAAGGTTTTGTAATGCACGGCTGCACTAGTCCATCAAGTCCTCAAACTGATCAGCCATAACATTTTGACCACCTGTCTAATATTGAATAGGTCCCCACTTTTGCCACCAAAGCAGTAATGATCTGTCTGTTCTGACACCTTTCTACTGAAAGTGACATTAACCTTTCTTTAAATTGAACTACAGTAGCTCTTCTATTGAATCGACTACATGGGCTAAACTTCACTTCCCATGTGCATCAGTAAGCCTTGGCCACACAGTTCATCAATTTTCCTTTTCTGTATCACTTTAGGTATGTTCTGACCGCTTAAGAACATTTCACGATACCTGCAATTTGGACCTCCAGTCCTCCAGCCATAACAATCTGGCCCCTATAATAAGATATTGTAACTGTAGATATTGTGAGAAGGGTCAATATGTGATGGCTAGACGACTGCATTAGAGCAGGTCATAGTCTGGTCCAATAGAAGCGTTAATGTAGATCAAATTGATGAAAAGGTAAATCCTGGTTACCAGAGAAAGGTGTCAGAACACATCGTGTATTAATGATTTGGTTGCAAAATGGGGGGCTTACTTAAAATTATGCAGATGGTCATAATGTTGTGGCTGATTGGTGTAAATAAACAAACAATTAAGGAATTTGAGAACAACAAAATTTTCTAAAATCTATTGCATTTTCTATTACAAATATAGAAAGTGGGTTAAAATTATTATATTAGAAAAGCAAGCATCTTAATACAGGCTATAATGGCCCATTTGTTTTCAGATTGAAAAACATGGAGAAGCTGGCTGAGTCTTTGGAGGCATCATCTGAAGGAAAAGTTGCTAAGGATACCCGACCAATGCTGGCTCAGCTGAACCAGGAATGGAGCAGGTTGGACAAACTTTGGTCCAGTCGAAACAGGCGGTTAGAACAAGCACTTGAACTCCAAAAGTGGAACAAAGAAGCAGATCGAATAGATTCTACAATAGCTGGTCATGAAGCCAGGTTAAAGGTTAAAGACTTAGGGGTAAGACGATCTGTCATTGTTCGGGGAAACATTTAAAGTACAGCATAATACAAAATAAGCAGTGCTAAAAACAATTGTTCTAATTATGTGTTATTTTAACTGTACTGATTCAGAATGCTTTTTTGTTAGTTTGGTAATGAAATTTGTATATATGTGTGTGTGTGTGTATGTGTGTGTGTGCGTGTAGGACTCTGTAGATGCCGTTCGCAGTTTACTTGCCCGTCAAGAGGAGCTGGAGGGATTGCTTGGTGCTCTTGACCAAAACATAAAGTTCTTATTCAAATCTTATTCAAATCTTTTTCAAGACCACTTTGCATCCAAACAGTGAGGAGAAACTTTCACTCATAATTTGTGTTTTTCTTTATTTAATTTAAGCGTGTTTACTAAATATTCTATTATACTTTAATCTCAGGATTCAGCAGCGATCCTGGGCCATTGAAGAACGATACAAGAAGCTCAAAGACAGCTGCAGACAAAGACATCTGGAATTACTTGCCTCCAAATCATACCAAGTATTGCTACATACATATGATACGGAAAAGTTTGACTGTTGGACATATGTACTGTAAAATACAGCCAAGTAGTTGTTTCTTGAAGCAACTAGCACTGTCCAATAACAACCAGCACTAATTAGTTTTTAAAGCCTAATAATGTTAAAACTATAATACTTCATTGTTTTCCATTGGCAGGAATATTACAGAGATGCAGAAGAGCTACTAATTTGGATGGATGAGAAGTTTAAGATAGCTGAGGATGAATCTTACAGAGACCCAACCAACATTCTGCGCAAACTAAAAAGGCATGAAGCAGCAGAGAAAGAGATGCAGGCCAATCAAGTCCGTCTGGACAGACTGATTGAGGTACACATAGTTTGGTACACTAAAAAACTGTCTACTATGTACACTGAAACAAATAGATGGATGATTTTTAAATAAATGTGACAAAATCAATCATTAGTAAGGTCTCATTTCCACCCCTTTGATAATTGTTTCTGATAAATCTTAAGGCACGTCTAAGAATGATGCTGGGTTTGTTTTGATTGAGAAGGCAGGAGAAGCAATGCTGGCTGAGGACCACTATAATAGTCAGAGCATCCGGAGAAAGGCTCGGCAAGTGCAGAGCAGATGGAATGAGCTCCAAAGGAAAATGGCCGAGAGAGGGGACAAGCTGAGACAGGCTGGTCAACAGGAACAACTCATGGAGCTACTTCAGGTAATTTTAAACTAGTAATGCATAATTAATATTGATAATATTATCACTTGCTTAAGTGTTATAAATAGTCCTGCCGATCGATCTAGTTCAAATCCAAACTAGTTCAAAATTTAATCACTCTGGTGAATCACTATTTATTACAATTTTAAAATACTCAGATTTACTTGTATCATAACCATGCAATGTTGGCATAAAGAAATGCATAACTGGTTAGAGGAAACAGATTATACAGTGTTATAATATCTCAAACAATATCATTTAACAACTGTTAAATTCAAATCTCCTTGTAGCAACAATCATTTTGTGATCCTTGTCTGTAGCAGGTGTATATAAGGGAATTTTTTTCTTCTCTCTCTCTCTCTGCACTTGGCTCATAAAGAGCGGTGTATCTGTTTGTGTCATTAATAAACTACGCCGGTAAGGGCTGAAGATAAATGTTGTTGTATCCATTATTATAATAATTATTCCGCTGCAAGAAGGCAAAGTTATGCACTTTGGAAGTAATTCTGCTAACGTTTTGTATGGTTAATTTGCGTTAAACAATACCAACGTTAAAATTTCTGGATTAATCACATTCGTTAATGTGCTGATATTGACAGCACTAGTTATAAATTGGAATATTATATATTTATTGTATACAATGAAACCTTGGATTGCTAGTAACGTGGTTTGCGAGTGTTCCGCAAGACAAGCAAAGATTTTTAATGAATTTTGTATTGAAAAATGAGCAAGTCTTGGTTTATGAGTACGAGTATCATGTATCACGCATGCGCTTCTTGTTTTGACGCTAAGCGTCACGTGATCACAACTGAGCCAACGGTTTTGCTCTCTCTTATGCTGCGCAACACCGTGCCGGGTCACACACTCTCTCGCCTGTTGTGTGTTTGTGTGTTTGTATGTGTGTGACGCACCCCCTCTTTGCTTTACACACACACACACGCGCACACACAGACACACACACACACACACACACACACACTCTGCTCTACACAGAAACACTGCTCTGTCACGACTCTTTTCGTGAAAAAGAAGGTAAAGTCCAGGTTCATTTCTTTGCTTGTTTTATGTTACAGCAGTGATTCCATTAGTATGCGCTCACACGAGTGTCATTAGCAATGTTCCTTGCTAATTTTTCCAACAAATTTTTTACCTCTCTTATGTGTGTGTGCGCACGCTTAATTTGACACCGTGCCAGTTCAAATACTCCCTCTCGGGACGGGAGAGGCTTCACACACACACACACACACACACGCACAGCGCCTGCGCGCATAAACGAAAACAACAATCTGTTGGGATTTATTTTTACTTTTTTTAAAAGGTAGAGTGCAGGGTAATTGTTGGTGTTTTATTTTTATTTTATATTTTGTGTTAATTATTTTTATGTATTTATTTTTTTAAGCTGTGGAATGAATAATTTTGGTTTCCATTATGTCTCATTGTAAAATTTAATTTACAAGTTTACAAATGTTTTGGAATATGAGCCCACTTCCGGCACAAATTATGCTCGTAATCCAAGGTTCCACTGTAATTGGTTTAGTATAACTAAATTTACTGGGAAAGAAGATATTCCTCATTTAAAATAACTGTGTTATTACAAGATCAATCAAATGTTGAACAAGTCTATTATCAGACAATTTAATGTTGTAATGCACCTTTCAACCTTAATTTCCATGCATAAAATTTAACTTCTGTATTGTGAAAAAAAATAAGCTAAGCACCTTATTCCAGGATGCCAAAGTTAAAATTGAGGAAATTCAGCGGATGCTCCAGTATGCACCCAAAGGCCATGATCTTCGCTCCAGTCGAATGCTCCTAAAGGAACACAAGCAGGTTGAGCAGGAAGCTCAGGAACTTGCAGACAAAATTAACTCCATTGTCACCCATGCCAAACACCTGGCTACGAATCATTTTGACTCTCAGAGAATTCTTCATGAGACAGACAAGTACCTGAAACTGTGAGCTCTTAAAATGTCCTATGGTTAATTCTGTTATAGAATAATTTCAAATATAATGAACTGTAAATAAGAGCCTTAAATAATCTGACCATAATCAATTAATTAATTGTATAGTGGTCAAATGTGTCCACTGTACTATCCACTGTACTATTATAATTTCCATATGTTCTGTATGTTAGTTAAGTTATATACTGTACAATATAAGAGTGTTATTTAATTTTTCTTTCTTATATTTTATAGGTTTAAGTCTTTAGAAAAACCTCTTGATCAACGGAGAAACCAGTTAGAAGAAGATGTGGCACTCTATAGTTTTTACCATGACGTGGATTTGGAACTTAGTTGGATTGCTGAACACGAGCCTGTAGCAGATACCAGTAGCTATACCAAATCCTTGGCTGGGGCCATCAGTCTCTTGCAGAAACACAAAGTAAAATTCCACAACAGTCGTATATAAAAAAACACATTCATAAAGTTCCTAAATAGATCAACACTGTCCACTTTATTTAAGTTGATTAATTCTAGAACTGACTGTACTGTATATTCTAGACTATACTGTATATATCTATTATACCAAAGTACCACTCAACATCACATTTGTGCCATCATTGAACTCTCAAATCCTCTTTTAGTAGAACCTTCACCTTGCACCTCCAGGGTTGAGGGTTCGATTCCCACCTGGAACATGGAGTTTGCATGTTCTTCCTCTGTTTCGTGGGTTCCCTCTGGGTGCTCATTTAGATTAGGTTAATTGGCATTCCCAAAATTAAGTGGTGTGTGTGTGTGTGTGTGTGTGTGTGTGTGTGTTGAAACCCTGCCCAGGGAGTACTACCTCTTGTGACCTAAGTCTGCTGGGATAGACTCTAGGCCCCCGTGACCCCGTATACAGGATAAAGCAGTATAGATGATGAGTGAGCTTCTTCTTCACACATAAGCCTTTTCTGTACCCTAAACAGGAGCTGCAAGCTGAAGTTAATGCCCACAGGCAGTATCTTCAGCGTGTACTGGAAAGAGGCAGGGCTATGGGCAACCGGGAAGTGCTCCAAAGGTGCAAGCATTTGTCTACAGCTTGGGAAGAATTAGAGGATGCTTGTGATAAACGCTCTTCCCACCTTAACAAAGCAGTCAAGCGAGAACAGGTACCATCTCCTATTCTGCAGACTATAGGGTTCTCTGTGTGCTTCATGCTAAAGTGTGGCTTTTGTGTAATTATATATGATTACGTGCAGATCTTGCTTGAATGTGCTGAATTAGAAGTTTGCTTAGCTGAGACATCAGCTTTGTTGGGGACTGACTATGGCAAAAATGGATCAGCAACACAGAGCCTTGTGAAGCAGCATCAAGTAAGCAAGAAGCTAAACCTGGGTTAATATGTTTATAACATGTTAACCAGTTTGTATGGGTTTAAATCGGAATTAATTTATCTGTGCAGATGGTGGAGGGGCAGATCGAGGTACTTTCTGCCCAGGTGGATGAACTGAAGTCCAGTGTGGACCAGGCTGTACATGCATGGGATTTAGAGGAAGTGAAGAGACCTTACAGCCGCATCAGAAATCAGCTAACTGAACTACAGCACTCAGCAGCAGTAAGGTAATTGCCCAGACAGTTTCAGTATTTAACTGTGTACCAACATGTCATGTGAATTGTGTATGTTATTTGCTTCATGGAACAGAGAGCAAAAACTCCAGGATGTCCTCCACTTGCATGAATTTAAGAGGGAGTCTTCAGAACTGGAGGAGTGGATTTCACAGGAGCGGTTAATTGCCGCTTCAGATGACTACGGCTCCGATTATGATCATGTCCTGGTGAGACAGCTTGTGAGAAAGTTAGAAAGAAAGAAAAATGCTATTTCCTGGTTTTAACATTTAGCAGAAAAATGATTTGTAAAGACATTATGACAGTAAAATGACTTTTTTTTAAGTAAATCCTCAATAAAGAGATAACGATTTGGGTTAAAGCACGTGATAAATGTTCAACAATTCACCTGAGTGTCACCTGATCTATGACAGCACCTGCAGAGAAGGTTTGAGGTCTTTCTGAAGCAGCTAGATGTGGGAAGGGAGAGGATGCGTTCATGTCAAGAGCTGGCTCACAGACTCAAAAAAAACAACCACCCTGAGAGTAAATTCATCCAAGAAAGACAGGAGTTACTGAGGTACCAGCACACAAACAAATCAGCACAGAAATCATGCATTTTAAAACCTCAGCGAACGTTTAAAGCAAGCTATTAGCTTTTGTAGTAGGGGAATAAATTGTGAGTTGATCTGTTGTGACACTCTGTGAAACTGCAACACATCGTAGGTAAAATATTATCCAGCTACCTTTACAAGAATTGTACTTTTGCATTGAAATTTACAATGAGTGCTTTTATTGCTTTTTGTCAGGGAATCATGGGATGAGCTGCAGCACTTGGCCAAAAGTCGTAAAGAGAATTTACATAAATCTGAGGAATGTTACAAGGTCTATAAAGACTTGACTGATGCCCTTGGAAACATAGAGGTAATGAAAGCCAAAAATAAATTCCATGATGATGCTGATTAGTGTGGTAACCTTTGACTGCATCTGTGATCCAACAGGACAGATACAAGTGCATGCCTGATGATATCGCCAAAGACCTGAAAGGGGTTGAGTTGCAGCATAGGAAGCATGAAGCACTGGTAAATGAGCTGGCGGGAAACGAGCTGCAGGTACTAAAAACATCTCCAAGATTTCAATGAAACACATTGACAGTGACAGTGATTTTGATATTATTCATAATTTATTCATGTGTTTCTTTGGTATTTGTATAGATGCAGGAGCTACTAGACATTGCAGACTCCATTTTAGACCAATGCTCCCCAGAACTAAGAGGAAAGATCCAGCACGAACAGCAGAGGTTGGTGGAAAGTTGGGAGAAGCTCCGCATGTGCATGGAGCAAAGGGAGCAAAAGCTGAAGCTTGCCAAACAGCATTACTATTTCCTCAAGACGGTAATTCTCTCGCTGTCTCTCAAACCTATTAGCTTTACTTGTCCACTTACTTAAAATGAAAGGAAATGGGCAGAGTAAGGAATTAAACAAAGTGCTGTTAATTTCGTATTTCTTTGATAATTATATTAGGTTTAATTTAGTTCAGTGTTATTTGCATAGTGCCTTTCACAATTGGCACAAAGCTGCTCTACAGAAAAAAGAAAAACAAATCGAAATACATTTAAAATACTGTATATAAATTGAATAGATTTATAGCTTAGGTCAATTTAAAAGCCAGAGGCAACAGTAGCAAAGAAAAGCTCCCTGACATGACGTAAGGAAGAGCCCTAAAAAGGACCCATACTCAAAGTAAATCCATCCCCGTATAGGTGACACCAGATAGTGCTACCATAATCAAACCCATTATCGCTAGTATATAGGCAAGAGACCTATTGTTTTTTTGTTACCATGATGTCCACTTTGTTAAGGTTACCAACTGCTCACTGATGGAGATTTGGGTGGAAAAATCACAGTCCCAAACACACGGAGCAATTACAAATCTAATGTTATCTATGTTCTTTTAAATGTAATTTTTAAAGGCATGTTTTTGAAAAGGTGAAAGTTCTACATTTTCTAAAGCTAATAACAAATGAATGAAACAATGTGTTTATATTCCAGGAAGTGTAATATCTACTGTATTTATTTGTATAGCAAATGTAAAGTCAATTGACCATTTATGAAAAGGTGTCCCATTTGTAAATTCCAAGGACAGAGGACGCTGCACCTTCTGGTTTCACAGTAACAAATAAAAAAAGAGAAAAGAATGTCTGGTGAGGGAATGACTGTTAAAGATGCTGTAATGCACATGATAGGATCTGATTTGTCTCATGGATGTTCCACTATGTTAAATGTGATGCCAAAGATTGATTAATAGTAAACTGTAATCATTGCAGCATTGCTGATGCATAAGAGGAATAAAACACTTCAGGACATAGTGTTATCATAGAAATATCAACTTCGTGGTGGCAACTGCCTTCAGAGCACTGATTACTTTACTGTAACACAGGCCCTGTTGTGTTTTATTCCAACAACAACTATGTTGGTTAAAAAAAAAACAACTACAGTAGATACCAGAATCTTTCCACTTTGGTCCTTAGGTACAGGATTACTCTCTGTGGTGTGCTCAAGTGCTGAGTGGCATGAAGGCAGAGGAGTCTATTCGCGATGTGGCCACGTGTGACCTGCAGCTTCTCCAGCATCAACAGCTGTGGGCTGAGATTGTGGCCCATGAGGAGACATACGCGCAGGCTGTAGCTATGGGTCAACACCTACAGGAGCAAGATATTCCCAATCGTCAGGAAGTGAGGATCCCTTTAGTCATTTCTTATATCAGGGTTATCAATGGTATTAAATGGCATGTTATGTTAAAATAAATTTAAAAACAGCAAAAATTCTAATCAATTCAACTTTATTTGTATAGCGCTTTTAACAATTGGCATTGTCCCAAAGCAGCTTTACACAATTAAAAGAATTATTTAAGTTTGTATGGAATTTGAATGTGTATGAATCAGAAATGGTCAGATAGTCCCTGGTGAGCAAGCCGAGGGCAACAGTGGCAAGGAAAAACTCCCTGAGATGGTAGTAGGAAGAAACCTTGAGAGGAACCAGACTCAACAGGGAACCCATCCTCATTTGGGTGAAACAAACAAAAAAGCAAAACAGCATGCTGTAAAAAAACAAAAACAAAAAACAGCTGGAATGTTGGATGTCAGCAACAGTATTTGTGATTGGGAAAAATAAACTTATATTACACTATTATAATCTATAAATGTGCTTTTTGTTTCCCAGGTCCAAGACAAACTGAGAGCTTTGCAGAGTGAAAGAGAGAGGCTGACAGATAACTGGGAATCCAAGCAAAAATGGCTGGAGAACACCTATCAGGAACAAGTGTTCTACAGAGACATTGCACACATGGAGAAGATCACCAACACCCAAGAGGTTGGAACTCAAAGACACATCAGATTAATTTAAGTTTAGGCATAAGACTGGCACTATAAACATTTTTAAATGATGAGTTGACTTGGCAGAGGTTTTGGGCCGAGGTCTCCTTTGCTGGTGAAGAAATGAACACTCGGTGGATTTAACATGTAGCTGAAACATGATACCTTTTTATTCCGAAGTTGTATCTTGTGTTTGACTAGAATTTCCTAAAAAAATATTATTTGATCTGCAGGTCCAGCTGAAAAACAGTGAATTGGGGTCAACAGTGGATGAGACAGAAACTCTGATAAAACGCCATGAAGCCTTTGAAAAACTTCTTAGCACTCAGGAAGACAAAGTTTGTACTTTTATTCGTTGTCATTTCTTTTCTAAAATTAAGTTCTAGCCTAATGATTAACTCATTTTCTTTATTTTATTAACACGTAGTTTCTCACTTAAAGTGAAATGTGTGCTTATTTTTTCCCACCCGTTTACAGAATGTTGGTGAGGACCACATCGTTTGGATTTAGACCCTGTAAAACGTTAACTATATCTACTATTATTACTAGTAATAGCCACTATTAAACATAACTATATCTATCACTCCATGTTAAAGGTGTTCTAATATATGTTGACTACACTAACTCTCTGACAGTTCAAAACCAATCACAGAAGCACTTTCAGCAGGAAAACACATCTGATAACATTGTGTCATGTTAAATAACACTTTGTCTCATTAATAACTGCTTCTAATTTATTTTGAATCAGGTCTGAACTCTCCGTGTTCTTTTAGTTATAGCTACAAAGCTTCTAACACTAGCCTGAATCCCAAATCGCTCTCTAACCTGTAATTAAGGGCACTGCTTAGTGTGTGAAACAAGGTACAGCCATCCATTAAACGCTATTTGGGATTTAACCCCAGAACACAGAAATTAACAGAGCTGATATTCTAAAGCAGAATAAGTTTAAATCTAACGAGAAACTTTATTTACTTTAGGATATTTACAGGACTGTCCACCATCTCCATGGTATATTCTCCTCACCTTTTGGCTACATAATAGTGGAAAGAATTTAAAACTACTTTCACCTTTGTTACTTTCACTAACTACTGTATGGTCTCTAACAGTTGATCAGCCGCCAAAAGTAGCATGTAGTTAGTTCTGCAAGAATATATAGTATATATGGTTGTGATGTTCTGCTAAATATCAACATGGCTTTGGTAGCCTTTAATACTCAGGCTACACTCTTATGCCCATGACTGCATCACAACACTCCCTCCTATGTGATATTGCTTAATTAGGCAGATCAAGTTGAGCAACAAATCCGAATCTAATTTTGCATTAAGCTTAAACATTCTTCTGTGTAAATTATTCGGATGATTCAAAAGGGTTTGGGGATGATGCATGAGGAGAAAAAAAAGTGTTGGAAAAATGTTACAAGATATAAGATAGTCGAGAATCTGTTGAAATTGATCCACCTGGCCTAATTGATTTACCTGAGAATGTAAAGAATGGCCTGCAATCAGCAAAGGTTAGCGACTGATATTGTGAGAACTAGAAGTGCAATTAAAAGTTTCTTACATGTCATCCAGTCATTATATGGCTGAATACTTTCTGGACAGACTTTAAGAAATAATTGTTTATTAATGATCTTCCATTTTGCAGATGCTTGCACTTCAGGAATCAGCTGACCGTTTGAGCAAAGGAGGGGTGACAAGAGAAAAGAGCAACTACAAAAACACACTGAACTCTCTCAAATCTCGGAGGGAGCGCATCAGAGATATGGCCATGAAACGCAGAAAGGAACTTGAGCTCTCAAGGCTTCTTTGCATCTTCACCCGGGATGCCTCTGAGGTACACACCACTTCACCACTAACTATCAGAGCAATATGATGTTCTGTAATTGTTTATCATTAATTGTAATTCAGGCTGAAGAATGGGTGTCGGAGCGCATGCAGAAGATGCAGGAGGATTCCAAAGTGGACCTGAGCAACCTTCAGGCCAAAATGAAACTACTACAGAAGCATCAAGTGTTTGAGGCAGAGATTCTGGCTCATGGAAAAATA